>NW_009942259.1:46193-52463 GCF_000696875.1 Nestor notabilis | reverse complement strand
AACCCAACCCATTCTATGATTCTATGATTATATACATTTTTAAATGGATTAAATAATGAAAAGAATACAAAAGTAAACAGAGATGCCTAAATGTTTTTGTAGCCAATTAATGTAAATTTCATTATGACATTTCCTGCCTGATTCTTGCACCAAAGTTGAAAACTCGTGTAATGGAAATGTAGTGGTAAATTTTGAGAGCCTGAGATAATAACATGGGTGAAAGCTTCCGCTGTTCTTCATGTGGTCATCTTATTTGTACAGGTATATTTTTCAAAGGAATTGTTTCACGATGTCTGCAGACTCAAGAAGGCAAAATACAATCTAGTTGATTGCAGATATTGGAGGTATCCTGATAGCAAACAATAAATATGCCCACCTTTCTACAGGTGTCTACTTGGGTCATTAGAAAACCAGCTACCTCCATGGAGACTTGGGGGTGTGTGTGGGGTGTGTGGAGTGTGCTAGGAAGAAAAGCTTTGATTCTTAAGAACAATTCTGAGTAAATCATTGTATTCTTCAGTGATGAGGTAGTAGGTCTCTCCTTTTACCCTGTGAAAAGCTTAAAAATTCAGCAAAAAAATATATACATCTATATTGTTTCATATTATTTAGAACTAGAATGAGTTCACAGAGTTCTTACTCAGTATTTTCCTCTTGTAAGTGTTCTAGAAAAGCAGTATTGTCTATGCATCATTCTTGGATGGCGCCCAAATGGAAAAAAGCAGGCAAATGTAAAACCTGAAAATAGCCGGTATAATCTTCAGACAAATGCTGGCCAGAGGCAACTGTGTATAGCTGTCCTTTGCCCTATTCTCTGAGAAAATCAATCCAACCTTCCCTAGTGTCTGAATGCTTCAGGATTTGCCTGCCTTCTGCTTTGCAGATTGTTTTTCTTCCTCGTTTTCTCAGCCAAAATGAAGTCTGGAATTTTCCTGGACTGTTCCAATCCTGAAAAAGTGCTATTAGAAGATTTAGTACAGTTAAGGGACAAATAAGTTAGTGTTAAACACACAGTGAAGTCAGCTAAAACTCTGCTAACGTTTCCTCCAGGTCTTGCGTAACTTCTAAGGGTATTTTTTCTTTCTGGTTTTGAATTTAAGTTCCCAAGGAAATTCATAGCTGTAATACTGAGGGTATCCAAAAGGTGATTCGTTTGACATTCTAGCTTACTGTGCAAGAAACAAGCTTAGCATCAATTTCAAGGGGTATTCTGAGAAATCAAATGTGTGTATAGGGTTGAAATAAATGTTTATGTTTATATTTGCAAAAAGCACTCTAACACCTGAAACTTGAAGAGTATTAAAAATACTGGGGTTTATTGACCGATTCAATTTCTTGGTAGACATGGGGGCAGGTGTTATCCTGTCTCTGTTTTCCTGGAAAGCAGAATGCAAGGACCCTCTCCAAAGTGCTGTTGACACATAACTCTACCTGGCAGAGGTTTGTGTCTGAGCAGGAACCAGTGACCACTCTGATACGAGCACTGTTCAACACAAGAGCTGAATCCTAAGAAAGTTCAGTTACCCATTTTTTCCTGTTTCCAAGCCAACAATAATGAAATTAATTACCAGTGTTTATGTAGCAAAATGTTGAATTCAGATGGGCAACTTACATTCAATTAGTCTCTGTTTCAACCAGCGCAGTTTGGAACTGTTGTCTGATCAGCAGGTCTCCCCAAACATACCTGTGTTCTGTTGTTGGTATGTTTGTTCATCTGGTTGTATCACATGCCAGCTCAGCCCACAGTGACTGTATCCCCTCATAGACTTCAGGACCAGCAGCAGCTCTTTGCTTGTTATCTATCACGCTTTTGGGGGACAAAGAAGATGCCTATGACTCCATAGCTTGTATGTAGCTACATGTCACAGTACAGCTACTGTTTGCAACTGTTTTTACACGAGAGGGGGTTTGTTTTGTTTTATCTGTCTTCTAAACACCAGGCAGCCCAATTACTAAGACACCAGCCACTGACTGTGCTCTAGAAAGTCCAGCAAATAACTTAAACCTTGCTCGCTTCCCCCGCTAGCAGTGCACAGTACTGTCTCTGTAACCTGTGGTACAGAGGTTATTTTATTACAAGTGTCTGGACTGTAAATTGAACATAAATGATAGAAAATTGGTGCTGTATGGCACATTAAATAAATTATATGAAGTATGCCATGTCAGAGCCATACACCATTTTGATTTTCAGTTCTCAGCTGAACTATTTTTCTAAAGATGACAGCATATGCTTTCTTGGTGTCATTCTATCATTTAATAGTGCTAAATATGTGTCAATGTCCTGAGCTCCTTTATCTGATTCCTTCTTTTTTTAACATGCCAGAAGCTGTTCACAATGTCACTGCTCATATGAAACAACATACAGGTAACATGGATATAAATATGTATGTACGCATAGAATTGACCATTCTTAGAAACACCTTTTTTTTTTTTTCCTAAAAACCAGTTGTGGATGTTTTAATATTGCAGCAATGAGTCATCACCACTCCGATGCTTTTAAATGTGCTGTCAGTTGCACATTAGCACATTAGTTAGTCTCATCCTCAGCAGTAACTCTGGCACTCACAGTCTATATTTCCTTGGGCAAGGTTTTTATAGTCAAGCTCCAAAATGTGATTTATTCTATGTTTATCAATCCCTGAAAGGTATTTGTATAAAATCCAGTTTACTGTGCTTAGTTTGAAGACATTTGTAATTGAAAAGAAAAAAATTATCTGTCACTACAGGATACAGAGATAGTGTGTTTATTTGTTGGGGGAGAAAGGCACATGAGGCTCAGGTATTTAACTCTGTGGTGTACATTTTACGTGCATGACACCTACTAGCTTCCCATAAGAAATATGTAAAACTTTTTATATGCATGAATTATGTTTCAAGTTGTGTGTTCTTGTATAAACCACTGAAATTCATAATTACAGTTTCTCTTATATCATATACCAACTTTAATAAGGCCCTCAGTTTCTCAAACACATTTACATTATATGTATCCTTTATTTAGTAGTCATTGTTGCATACTAGTACTTCCAAGCTGCTTGTTTGGGTAGTTTAAGTAGGCAAGTATTTCCCTAAAAACAGCAAATGCCATTACGAAAGGTCATCTATTTCCCTTCTCTTCAAACTCTTTTCTGATTTCATAAAAAATAAAATAAAATAAAAGGATGCCAAGTGTTGAGGCTTTCAGATATTTAATAATTGTGAAAGTTGGCAACACTCTGGAGAAATAAGCTTGTACTACATTATGCTTCCATATTCCCTAACCTATGATTTCAGATATTTCTGGTTTAGTCTTCACCAGCTCCTTAATTCTGTAGGGAAGTGAAATACTCCCTGACAGATTTTGTTTTTCTGAAAGCAAACTGTTGCTATAGCAGTATCTCATGTCTCAGATTTAACTACAATGGAGGCTAAAGGAGAGCAAGATATTTTAAAGCATAAATCATCCCTGTAAAATCACTGAATATGATGTTTAATAAACCAAACAGGCTGAAATTATACTTAATTGGAAACCTTCCTGTTACTGAAAATCCTCCTTCTTTAGTAGAATATACCAGCTTAAGTTTTCTATTTAAAAATATTTGCATGTCTCTTCCAGGGGCAAAGTATGTATATTTTCTTTACTGTATGCTCACGTATCTGTAACTCAGCAGTTGAAGTCAGAGATTGAAGTATACAAGGAAGCCACTGGCCTGGGTCTTGCCTACATCATTTCTCCTGTATACTCTGGGGCAGCTGACCTCTGTGGGACAGTCTAATGGAAGGGAAAGAAATGTGGTAATCTGAAGGTGGATCAGTTCCCATCTGGTGGCCTGGCACTCCTGTTCAGACAGAAGTTCCCATTGTCCCGTAACCCTGATAGAAAGTCCCCTGGTATCAATGCAATGCTGGGGGAGAGAGGGCTTGACCAATACATGAGCAAGTTGTTTTACTTTCTGCAAAGACATTTGACCAGGTAAAAAGAAATCCATTTGTTGAAAAAAAAAACATGATTTCTTTTGTGACTGGATGTAGCATTGCAAATATTTGCCTCCATCTGGTATCCCAGCCTACAGCTGCCCCTGGCCTGATGGGAGTCTCCCGACTATCTCCCAACCCACTGGCCAAGTCACACTGGCACTGAACTGAAATATTCACAGTGTTTGAAAACAACCACATACAGGTCTATATAAACTATCTAATGGAGCATGGTCATGAGAGATCCCCAAGGCTAGCAGCACTCCAGACAGATTTAGGACCAAAGGCAGAATTGTGTCGGTGTGGACTCTGCTTAGGTTAATTAGCTCTGCTTAGAAGTAGGGCTAATTTAGCTCGGGGCAGTGACACAACCTGCAGAGCTTTATGGAGCATGTGATGCCACACAGCTACATTACAACTGCTGGGAGCTAGTTTAGAAGGTTTTGCTCCATACTACATGGCACAGATTAGACATAACCCTTCATCCCCAAAAAGCGTGTAGTGATG
The DNA here is from genome assembly GCF_000696875.1 of Nestor notabilis. Lineage (NCBI taxonomy): Eukaryota > Metazoa > Chordata > Aves > Psittaciformes > Psittacidae > Nestor > Nestor notabilis. Next base: position 48,005 of record NW_009942259.1, on the reverse strand, counting down.
TGCAGTAATACCATGAAGTAATGGGCCAAGTAATTTGCATACCTTCACCTCTCTCAGTCTCAGAGCTGGATTTTGTAACAGTTATATGAAATGCTGCTCCACAAAAAAGCACTGTCTGCACCAGGAGCGAGGTGTTACCCAGCACTGTGGCAGACTCTAGTCAAGGGTGAAGAGTTATATTCCCTCACTTTGACACAACAAGGAAGTCAAGGAAAGTGCAAGTGGCCTCCATCTTACACAGGAGCTGGCCAAAGTCTGCCTGCTGGTCCATCTGATTAGGGCAGTGTATACATAAGAAGAAATCTGAGAAAATTTTTAGACTGAAGAATTAGACATCAAAATCAAAACAAACTGTATTTTCAGTTTTCATCATCCTAACATTACTATAATGCAACAACAATTAAAACTTTTTTTTCAACTGTTAGCCTACTTTAAGTATAGAAAACCGTTGAAAATGAATGACTACTTCCCATATTTGTATAGCACAGGAAATGTGCTATAAAAGACAAAGTTGAACATCTTGACTATTTGGGAAGTAAAAGTTCTTTTCTTTTTAAATATGGAACTTCAAGCATGACCTTTTTTCAACTGATGGCTGAAAATGTTATTTATACCATCTAAAGGGTGCCTTTCATATTTAAAGCACAAAACAACTTATGGAAAACCTGCCAGCAATATAGATTCACTAACCAATTCAGGAATTTATTTCAGGTAATTACCTTAATAAAATGGCTAAACATATTTGAATAGAACAAAACACATTTGAGTAAAGAAGTTTAATGATCGAGCAGAGGCAAAATACTTTGCAGCTTTTGCAAAGTATTCTACTTCTTTTGCTAAGACTGATCAGCCACTGAACTCTCCCTCACCTGCACATTGTTCTGCTGTCAGCCTGTGTGCCCTGCAGAGACACCAAGGCTATAAAGCACCTCTGGTGCATCATCCTCTTACAGGACAGGGTCAGCTATTCTTACACTAGTTCTAAGGGACTACTTTGATATTACTTATTAATAATGGAAAATTTTACATGATTTGTAGGCTTCCTATATAGTTCCCATCCCATTCTTATTTTACGAAATAGCTTTTTCCATGAGTTCATGTCATTCTGTGTGGTTTTTTCACATAAATAGAGCTAAAACAGAGTTGTCAAGGAAGCAAGTAATGACTGTAGTTAAAACTGCCTGAAGTGCTTATTAGCATTCAACTCAGGTGGTGGAGTGGGCAAAGCCTTGTTCAGGAGAATTTTACTTACCTGAATCCCAAACAGGATTGCTTATATGCAGCTGTTTCCATGGTGTGCCAGGAATGGTGTCCCTTGTGGAATCTCACACTGAATTGTGTAGATCCATATGGATAATGCTAAATAGAGCTCATAAGGTCAAAAGAAGAAGATGTTGTTTGAATAAAACCCACCATTTAGATTAATGTGCTCAAGCATATTCGCAAAAATTGGAAAAATTAATGAGCTCCTTGGAAACATTTGTGGTTTCTTACAAACTGGAAATGTGTAACACATACCAATATTTTGAAGCCATCTAGTGAAATACTTCAATTTCTTTTATATTTTATAATACAAATTACTGTTCTTAATATGGTACTGCTTTTTACAGCCTCCATCCTCCACAGTGCCCTCTAGATACTCAGGAGAGAGATTTTCTTTTACTTCTGTTCCACCAAGCACAGGATCATCTCTTCATGAGAAGATAGGAAAAGGAGACACAAATAAAGGAGCCATTGCTGTTGACTGCCACCTAACCCTGGAGCTTTCTGTGTGGCTGCTCAAAGGGGACCTTCATTTTCTTTTACGACTGT
>NW_009942259.1:35434-46175 GCF_000696875.1 Nestor notabilis | reverse complement strand
AAAGCAGCAGTTGCTGCCACCTTATGTCTTCTTTACTCCAAGACCATGGCTGCTTTACCCTTCAGTGTGTCTCAGAGTATTCACAGTATTTACAGCTATCCCCTACTGTCCTGGGTTCAGCTGTAACAGTTACTTTTCTCCTTCTTAGGAGCTGGTGCAGTGCTTACCTTCCTGTCCATTCCCATTGCCAAGCGAAGGTGGTTTCCCAGGGGTTTACTTTGCAATTGCTGCTTTCCTCAAGACTAAACATTTGTTCTCGCTTAGAAGGGCAAATTATTTTTTTCTGTGTCCTTCTACATTGTCTTAATCTTGCTAACAGGAGATAGGCACCTGCCAGAGGCATGGCTGCAGCATGGAAACCATACTGGCTGACTGCCACTTTGTGTCAGGCAGCCGTGCTTTGGCTTTGCCACCACCACCTTCCTGGCAGCCATTCCCATAGTTAGGGCTGCAGGAATGGCTCTCCATGCGCTCAGGACCCACTTCAGAGCCCTTTGAAATTGGTGGGGATTTTTCTACCCACTTCAAAGGGCCCTGACTCCCGAGCATACAGGGCACACCAGTTAATTTTTAAGCTCCCATTATCTGAAAACTTCTTGTAAAGTGTACCAGAGCATAGGGCTGGGGACGAACTTGCTGAAACACTTGACAAAGCACAGCTGAACAACTGGGATTAAGAATTTCTTTCTTTACTATTTATTCTTTTATGTCACACACATGCCTTTTAATCATTCCTTGTAATCATTTACCTCTGTTTTCTACTGACCTGCACAGTGTTTCATCGCTCCCCTTGCAAGAACCTGCCCAGCAATGGATGGTGCCCAGCCGGGTTGTGAAACATGCAGGATTTCAATGAGCTGACCTTACATTTCTGAGCAGCCCAAGGGTTTAGAAACCCCCACTGTGTTTGAGTCCAGCCTGTACCACCACGGTGGCAGCTCTGCAGAAAGCCACTGCCACCAAGGAGGACAGTCGGCAGGCAGTGTGGTCCCTCGACAGAGTGCTGGGTGGCCATTGCTCCATACCTCCTAGCCTCCTCCAGTGCATAGCCCCCAGTCTGTCATCTCCCCACCATTGCTTGTGATGCTTACCACCACAGGATGGTTACCAGCAGGACAAGTAGCAGTTACTCAACAGTATGTAAAGGCTGCTATTTTATTTGGCTATTGTTTGTAAGGTATATAAAGATGTGATGTGATATTAAAAACAAACAGGAAAAAAAAACCACAACAAAACAAAACAAAGAAAACACATTCCCTTTATTTACTTTCCCAGGAGATCTTTATGTCTTCGTTTCAGCCAAATTCTTCTCCATCCCCCATTTTACATTCCCACTCCAAGGGTAATAAAATTAAAATAAAACAAAAAAAAAAAAAAAGAAAAAAAGAATTTGGAAAGTGGTTTTTAAAGTAGTGAAGGTAGGCAAAGAAATTTTATTCAAAGAGCAAGGAATAAATATACATACCTCCAATTGAATTGTAGAGTAGTGTCCCAAAGGAAATAGTGAAAATCAAATTGCTTGAATAATTTAAAACTAGACTGGACAAAGCACTTAATAATATATGGCAGAAAAGAAGCCTGCCTTGGCAGGAGATGGAGTGGATGACTTAATAGCTCTTTTCCCTCTCTAGCCTGTATTTTTTTATGGTTTGTTACTGTAGATGACTCAATGTTAACAATGCTTAGTTTATTTTCTTACAACTGCTTGCCACAGGACAGGGTACAGGACAGGGTATGTCCTTGTCATTGTGCCTTATTAATTACCCCAGTTACCAGAAAGGCACTGGAGGCGCTAAGCAGTGTTTATGCACAAAATAATGTGTGAGTGCCTCTGTTTTAGGGCTGAATATGTGACAAGAATGGCTTCACCATAGATCATCCTAAAAAGGTATGATATATATCACATATCACTATCATGCTTTTTGCATCATCGTAAGTTAAACTCCTTGAGGAGTGTTTTTAAAGGCATTAAAATGGGGTTTGTACCACGAAATATAAAGCTCACTTTGCTTTAATTACCACAGTGTAACATTGCAGAGCTCTGTGAGAAAGGGGAAAATACAGTCTACGTTGCTTCTGAAGCGGCCCCTAGATAAAGTAATATATGGACTTTAGAAGTGTCTATAAATGACATAAAAAGCAACGGGCACCTGCTGGTCTGTCTTATTTGGCCATAAGGGGACTTCACACCTCCTTATGTGAAACACACAGAGAGGCATGTGGGCAGAGATAACTCCATTACAGGTCTACGAAGTGTTTATTGGACACTGGGTAATTCAGAAAGCAAATTACTGGGGAAAGTCCAGATGTAAATCAAGAACTACACAACTATGACTACATTCATCATGAAATCTGTATTATTAAGAAGACAGGCAAACACTAATTGTATAAACACAAATGACTTAAATGTAGGACAGCCCTTCTTGGTTCAGTGGCTGGGCTACATTAGCTCTAAAAGACGTACAGGAGAGAAGAGAAAAACACTCTGGTTAGAGAGGATGAGCTGGGAGACACGATATAAAAATCTCTAAATATAGATAAGAAAAATTATATAGCATCTTCTACACATTTCTTCTATGTGAGAGCAACAGACTTGCAGAAAGGGAAGTGTAAGACACATGGAGAATCTTTCTAAAAGTAATAATACTGAAGAACTGGAATATTTTGCTTGGATAGTATGAAATGGTTCAATGGATGTCAGACAAATATCCATTTAGAATGATTTAGGTGCATTTGATATTACTTTGGACCAAAGTACACTAGATGATGTCTTCATGTTCCTTTCAGCCCTGCTGTTTATGAATTTGTGAATTGAAGGAGAAGGCGTGTGTGGAAAGAAAAATCTTGAGAGGATACTGTCAAAAGGGCTTATGAGACTGGCGTGGAAAAGACATGCATGCAATTATGTGTAATATTGTCCAGTTTGTACATTTGTCATGCTACCTAGAAGAGATAGAAAACAGCATTTTGGAACCATTACAAAATTTTTCAGCTGACGTGTGGGTATTGTAATCCAGATCACCTACAAACAGGAGTGCCAGAAAGGTGCGTTTATGGACATACTGAGAAGTCTGCATTAGTCCTAGCCTGAGGATCCAAATACTCCTGGAATGTGTAATTTAATTTCCGTGAAGGTGTTACAGACAGGGCTGTGTTTAGCAGAGGAATGAAGATGCTGGCAAAGAAGAGGTTGTTACTTTGCCAGTTTTGTGTTGAAAATACTTTCCCAGTATTTCAGAATCTCTCTTCTTTCCAGCACTAACAAAAGTTTTTGTAAGTGTTTTCTGACCATGTTAATGTATATTGACCTGTGGCGGTATTCCACATACAAACAATCCAAACCATTCCATTTTAGTGTCTGGGTTACCACAGAGAAAAGTCCTCTTAACCTCTTGGTTATTTCTGCTCCATAAACTTTGAATACAGTTTTAAGCTATCTGATTTTCACATCTACAAATGCCTGAAATAGACTGAAAAGAATCAGTGCCAGATCTATCACAGATCGTTATCACATTCATTCATATCTTCAGAAGATCCAAATCCACCTACAATGGAGAAGCAAAATACTAGCTATATCTGGAGGTTCTTTTTAAAGTTTATATCCCACATCGTTAATAATCAACATAAAGTGCTATTTGTTGTGGTGAGAACATGAGCTTGGGGATTAAGGATTTGGTTTTACTTCTTTTTTTGTTTTTTCCCCCTCTTACATGAGATTTATCTCTTTCCTTGCTTTATTGCCCTCCTTTTAGTTCCTTGTGCTCTCTCACTGGAAACCATGTCATAAATAACTGAATACAAGCTCATCAGAGCTGTCACCCTTTCCCAATACCTACAAGTATAATTTCTATAGTGATGAACTCCATAAAATGAAGCAGAATACACTCCCAGAATGCTGTCTATTCTACGCTGTGTCAAAAGCCTCTAGGTCATTGTTCCCCACAGCTTTGCCAGTACTTTTTCATTGGCTTTAAGTCGCCAAGGGTGAGATATTTGTACAGTTTCTTGGGCAGAATAAAACAGTTGGTGGTACAAGCGACTTGGAACAGTGTCACTCTTATTTTCCAGATCTCTTATTTTTCCCCTACACTCAGTAAAGCCATTGCAGTACTAACCTCCCCTCAAAGCTGCACTCTGCAAAATAATTTGGCTGTTCATATTCCAGTCCCATGGGGTTCAAAGCCTATTAATAACAGCAAATTTAACTGGTGTTTTCTGGAGTTAAGTGTTCGTACCCACCTTTCTGTTTTGTTTTATTGTTTTGTTTTGGTTTTTTCTACTGTAAGCAAATAAACTGATTCAGAGTTGTCAATAAGTGCAAAGCAAACCTCAAAGAGATGATCAGAGTGCTCCTCTGATGTTTCAGAAGGGAGTAGGTGATGGAAGAGATGAAACTCATCAGAAGCAGATGGCCCTTGTTAGTTGTACATCAGAAATACTCACACAGCCAAGAACTACATGCACTGCAGAAGCTTGAGAGGAAAGGAGGCCTTGATTGTGAGTCACAAGCAGAAGTTGCCCACATGGCTCCTGGCAATGGCAGTGACCCAGTGTGAGTGGGTGCTGGGGGCAGTGTGCCACTGGGGTGTAGATGGAAGGCTCAGGATACCATCCCACTGCCTCTGATGACTTTTTCCAGGAGGTGGGGATTTGGATAACTTAGTGAAACCCAGTAAGGTGATTTAGATGTAACCTGTGGTCTGCATTTGAGCAGCAGGTAACAGGTTGATGACATCTGATTTATGTTGTGACTATCAACTGTTTACTTATTTGTGCATGGGCAACTGTCCCCACCCATGGCAGGGGGGTTGGAACTAGATGACCTTTAAGGTTGCTTCCACCCAAACCATTCTACAATTCTATGATTCTGAGCCTCTGATCTCTTCTTTTAGACCTAAAGGAGGGGCTTAACACCAAAAATCGTCTGTGCTGTACTTTTTAATTTACAAGTTTGAATGAGTCACTCAGGTCTGGATCAGAGTAAGGAACACACAAACACAGCCTCTTAGGAAAAAAAAAAAAACCCAAAACCCAAGACAAACAACAAACCCATCAACCAAAAACCAAAACAAGAAAATAATCCATGCTTCTAAACAAAATATATCAAATCAGCTCAGGACAGGGCTAAGGCAGATGTTGGATAATTGGCGAAGTTGGCAGGCATATGCTACTGACTGAAAAGGGTGTACATCACTTGGCTTCAGGGTGAAAAAAAACCCTCAGCAACATTTAAATAGAATTTAATGTACAAATTATAAAAGACTAAAAATTATTTCCAGGCTTGCTGTAGGGCATGTGCTAAGATTTCTAGCAGAGGCTAATGGAACCGCACCCCTTGGTATCACATATGCTGTGGTCTGGAAGACACTTGAAGAGATGCCATTGCAATTATTGGCCTTTTGCTGAAGCAATTAATATGAGTGGCACAGTAACTGATTGGAAGCAACAGCAATATTCTTAATAAAGCAAAAAATCTCAAGAAACAGAACAGTCCACAGGCCTCCCTGTAATTTGAAGGGGGAAGAAATGAAAACTGGGGAGAAAAAACAGTAACAAATGATTGACACAGAAAAAGGGACTCAAAAACACCGCGAGGTTGCTAGCCTGGGAACTTGAATTCAAAACTCTGCCTGACAGTAAAAGTTTTGAACTCATGGCATACTTATTTTTTAATTATAATTCTGCTCAATTCTACTGTATTTATACTGCCTGTATTTTAAAGGCAAGAAGTACCTGTCTCCATCTGTGTCAATGACCACCTCTGTGTGCTGGCCCAGAAATATCTCTTGGTTGGTGGTTCTGAAGATGTGCCAGATCCACATAAAAACTCTAATGTCACCATGGCTGTGAGACCACACCTGGGCTTCTCTCTTGAGACACCTTGATGTATGCACAGAGAAATCCCGGTATGTATTTCAGTGGAGAACAATTTCACCTTGTATTCTCCAGTATGAATAATTTGAGTGATTCAGGTGTATGGCTGCGGCTAAGGACCACAGAAGATCAAGCAGATCTTCTTAGGACTGAGGAGTCCTTCTGTCTTCAGCAAGTGCTACTATGGCACCATGTTTGCAGATTAAAAGGGAAAATTGTCTCAGCAATTTCTCACCTGGTGAACCAATAGTATGGAAGTAAAAGCCATGAGATGATTGCACAGGGGCAAGTGGAATAAGCAGGATGGAGATGTGTCAAGAAAACTCTCGACAGCCCTCTGCTCTGCAACCTGCTGGCAGCATTTACTGGTCTCTCATCTGTTTCCAGTGATTGTCCCACAGGGAGGATAATTGCATTGTACTGTTGCCTAGTCTTCTGTTTGTTCTGAAAATAAATGTCTCTGTTGTAGATCTGAAGGTAAGAACCTTATCAGTAATGCGGTTTGGTGGCCTGCATTGCTCCAAATGATGATAAAACTTCCAGTTCTCAATAATTTTTTCTCTCCCCTCCCCCATTTATATATACTGCCACATTTAAAACACTCTTAAATGAACTTGCAAATTTCAGCCAAGCATTCCAGACACTACCAGACTTCACCTTTCTCTGCAGAACAATGGCTTAATGGGAGACATCTCTCTTGTTGCTGTGGTGAGCATTTAATACAAAACCTAAAATGAGCAAACGCTCTATGCTAAAATAATCACTGGTGGTGCCTGGAGGAAGACAATCACAATTCACAGTAATGTTTCAAAATGTGGGTTGCTTTTGTGTGCATGTATGTTCATTGAAATAAAACTAAAAGCTTTCAAAACTTTTGAGAAAATACAACAGCATTAAAATATCTGTTTGAAATGAAGAGCAGAGATTTCTGCAGAGGTGGCTGCTGGGAATCCTATTTGAAAAGCATTATTCTGCTTGTTTTGGAGCAACCTTCCTATCATGACTCTGACGATTATATCAAAACCACGTATGTCTCTGTGGAACTTTTCATTCTAGAAAAAAAAAAATGTTAAAACAAAATTTCATTTAAAATATTCTGACCAGGCCTATTTTCCATATGCTGCAGACCTTGGAAGAAACTGGTGGCTGCTGGAACCATTATATTTGGTCTATATGGTGGACCTTCAACAGCAACACTTCTAAGCTAAGTAACCAGAGGCCCATCTTGAGTCACCTCATGCTTTTTTATGCCTACCAATTTTAAAGAAAAAGTATTTTCTTTTCAAAATTTGACTAAAACCTGTTCCTCTTCAATGCTTAGAACAAGTAGAGCCACCTGTTTGCATTAAGAAACTTTTGGAAATTTTGTATTAGCTGTAGAGGCTTCTTATAGAGAGACATGTAAGACTTAAAAGCTACCGAGAATACTTGAGATAGGAAGATTCATACTTGTTGCTCTTGATTGTGTGACCTTGAGCCTTTTCTTGATTTATCTGTTTTATGAATTGATTTTTCAATCACATAATCACTTCCCTCCATATTGGGAAGGAGAGAAAGAAGATACTTTCAAAGTGTGTAGGAACATTAAAACATGACAGTAAGGACTGCATATCAAACAGGCACATGGACACAATAATAAACTTTCTCCCCAAGACAGAAATAATTCAAAGATTTTAGTATGTGGAAGCTCACAATTGTAGCCTCAAAGCAGTTCAGCTTTAGTAAGTGAAAAAAGGCGTGAGTCGTATGGGCCTTCCCTTCGGGGTCTTCCAGATTCTGGAGCTGGCTTGCAGTCATTCTGATTTCTAACACAAGCCAGGACAATTCAAGCTAGATAGTGATGCTCACTGCATTTCAGCTGTGAATATGGATGTTATTCAACTTTCTAAAATTCTAAGAAACCTCTTTGAATGCTTTGATTTCTTCCTTTACCTAGGGTATGCAAAGACCTGTTCCAGTAGACACCCTTGGAAGGCAGATTTGGCATTCAAGTCTTTCACAGATTATTAGCTAAATAATTATGTAGCCTATAAAGGCATTCCATAATTAATTTTTGCTGCTTTCATCAAGTATTTCAGGTATGGCATATCTATTTTTAAATTATAGGCTCACAGAATTATTTAGGTTATAACCTAAACCATAAACCTAGAACCGTTAACCTAACACTGCCAAGTCCCCTACTAAACCATATCCTTCAATGCCACATCTACACATCTTTTAAATACCTGTCCAGGGATGGTAACTCAACCACTTCCCCGGGCAGTCTGTTCAGTGCTTGACAACCCTTTGAAGGTGAAGAGATTTTTCCTAATACCCAATCTAAGCCTCCCCTGGTGCAACCTGGGGCAATTTCCTCTCATCCTATCACTTGTCACTTGGGAAAAGAGACTGACCTCCACCTCTCACAACCTCCTTTCAGGTAGTTGTAGAGAGCAATAAGGTCTCCCTTCAGTCTCCTATTCTCCAGCCTAAACAACCCCAGTTCCCTCAGGTGTTCCTCATAAGGCTTGTGCTTGAGATCCTTCACCAGCTTCGTTGCCCTTCTTTGGACCTGCTCCAGTACCTCAATGTCTTTCTTGTAGTGAGGGGGCGGCTCAAAACTGAACACGGTGTTCAAGGTGTGGCCTCACCAGTGCTGAATAGAGGAAGACAATTAACTTACCTAGCCCTGCTGGCGTACACTTGTCCAAGCCATGAGCAGCCAGTTTCTCCAGGAGAATGCTGTGGGAATCAATATCAGAGGCTTTGCTAAAGTGTAGGTAAAGATCCACAGCCTTTCCCTCATCCACTAAGCACATTACCTTCTCACAGAAGGAGATCACGTTAGTCGTGCAGGACCATGATCCAGAAATTTTCAGTGAATACACTGTAAAAAACTTTAAAAATGTTCTCCCTCTTTTGCAAATATTTGCTAATGGATTTCACAATAACAGTTCATGTTTTCAGGATAAAACCACATGCAAACTAAACATGCTATATTCTGTGTGGGAACACTAACAGTTTTCCATCTTCATTAGGGATGGGTTGGACCCAAACTTTTTTGCTGTAGTTATTAAATCATATTACATGTTCCTGTGTTGACAGGTCTGGATTTCTTCCAGAATGTTATTGATACAGAAAGCTGCGTAATTTCTGTCACTGGGTAATTTCTGAACAATGCTGTTTATCTGTTTTTTAGAGACACAACTGTGTGACTGATGACTTTATTTTATGAACAGGATGTATTCATTTCACCAGCTTGTATGTATAATGTGGCAGGGTATCAAAATTACTATCTGGATAACCAAGACAAATGGGAAAACCGAGTTATTTGACTATTCTAAACTCTGGGAATGGTTTAAGAAATATTTCTCCTGGCTTATCCCTCCTGATTCCATTCACTGCTTTCTTCCCTTTTGTCTGGGCAGCAATGCTTTTCCATGCAGGAGTTATTACATGGCCCAAGTCTTTTTAGCCAATTAATCACTCTCCATAGCCTATATGCAGCCAGATGAGGTCTCGGGAGTGAATGAGGAGTTGTTTCCTTTTAGTTCTTTGAATATACACCCAGTTTAAAATAATAACGATTTTACACCACTTGTCTTTGCACTTCTTTTGTGCAAAAGAATTACCAGCTAAGCCCATTCCTTAAAACTTTATTTTAGGAGAATTTTCTAGTGAATCCCATGCTTGAAGCAAGACCTATCACAATGTTGCTCATTGTTAAGTTTTGATTAATGTTTCCACTCAATTGCTGACTCACTCTCTTTCCAGCATATGCAAATATTTAATTTTTTCTTTTTCTGGAACATGTTCTGTACAGCCCATTGCTGTAGTATCCAAGCAAATTTTCAACATCAACAATCATATTACTAATAGAGTAGAGCATTTGTGACATCCTTTTTTTAAGGGTCTCAGAATTCTCAGCCGTCTCAGCATTCACATTAAGCAACTAAGTGCTGTTCTGTTCTACACAGAATGAGAATAGCGTGATGTAGCACTGGGAAGTATCTTACTGCAGGTCCACGTCTGAAGGTTACCTCAGAAGTAGTATAAAAAATCCAAGTATATTAAAGGCAGAGCTGAAGTCTGCAATCCCTATGAAGATAGTTCAGAAGACTATTTACAGTCACATAATTGATGTTAACAAAAGTGAACCAGTTGGGATAAATTTTTCAAAGTCTGTGGTTAATCTAATGCAGGTTTTCCAGCAGTTCAACCATAGCCATGAATAAATCAGAATCTTACTTTCCTTGAAAGTCCAGAGTCAAAACCTTTAAAATAAATCTTTTTTAGGCTGGTTGTAATCTGAAGCTCATTCTAGATGAGGCTGTTGAAAAGATGTCCTGGGTTCAGCTATAGCAGTCATTTTTGTCCTTCTTAGTAGCTGGTGCAGTGCTGTGGTTTTGACTTTCAGCCTGGGAACAACGCTGGTAACACCGATGTTTTTAGTTGTTGCTGTTGCTCAGTAATGTTTACTCCAACCAAGGACTTAGTCTCATGCTCTGCCAGGGAGGAGGGGAAGCCGGGAGGAAGCAGAGACAGGACACCTGACCCAAACTGGCCAAAGGGGTATTCCATACCACAGCACGTCATGCCCAGTATAGAAACTGGGGGGAGTTACCCGGAAGGCCCAGATCGCTGCTGGGTATCGGTCGGCAGGTGGTGAGCGGTTGTGTCCTCTCCCCTTGTTATTTCTCTTATCATTATCATTATTATTGGTAGCAGCAGTGGTTTGTATTATACTAAGGTATAATAATGCTGTTATCTCAACCCGTGGGAGTTACATTCCTCCGATTCTCCTCCCCATCCCTCTGGGAGCAGGGGGAGGAAAAACGGGGGGGGAGTGAGCGAGCGGCTGCGTGGTTCCAAGTTGCCGGCTGGGCTT
>NW_009942259.1:34697-35202 GCF_000696875.1 Nestor notabilis | reverse complement strand
TCCTTCATAGTAATGACTTGTAATACAGTAGACTCATTGATCATGAAACTGGTCTGGCTTGCATTCCCAGTGTAGTCATCACCTCTATACTTTGAGAGGTACATAATGAAATTTTTTAGCCATTATATATGGGTTTTTTTCTCCTCGGGGGGGTCAACCTATGAAGGAGACATTCCCTTACACTCCCCGTTCCCCCACCAGCCTATTAAAGCAGCCGTTGAGAGTTCTAAAGGTTTTAGATGGCCTTTGAATACCCTTGAAACCTGCATGCTGCTTGTGCTGGGGATCAGCATTTTGGCACACATATGGAGTGTGTTTTACTCACGGCCATCCCACCTTGGGAACGCTCTATCTTGTCTGATCTCGAAAGTTAAGCAGTATCAGGTTCAAAGCTGGTCTAGGGTTAGATGACGATATAGAAGGACTACCAAGAGATCTTCCCTGAGGCTGGACAGTCATGAGTGACAGGGGGTGTGGGATAGTATGGGACAGTATGTAGGCCAGT
>NW_009942259.1:0-34568 GCF_000696875.1 Nestor notabilis | reverse complement strand
GGCCTGTGCCTACAGAGCCCTGCTCAAAACTATCCAGCACCTTCGAAGTGAAAAAAATGTCTCTGGATCTAATGGCAAATCAACAGACAATGCAGCTACTCCAACTCCAAGCACAGCAGCCACACCAACCCCAGCGACAAGCACAGCTGCTACTCAAACCCCGACAGCAACAGACAACGCAGCTGTTAGTATTACTCAACAAAAGATAATGTTGCTCTCCAGCTTTATTAGTAAAGCATGCGTCTAGTGGTCCTTTGCTACTCTATGCTCTTAAATTAACTTTCAAAGACTGCAAGATATGCCTTAACAAAAACTTTCCTCATGGAAGCCTAGAGGCAGAGTCTTTCAAAGTAAAATGACACCCTGGATCTCTGGGTCACTAAACTCTCATATCATGGCCATGAAATCCCTCTTCCTTTAATTCTCTGCAGTCCTTCAATGCTGCTTTTCACTTTCTTCTAGCTCCCTTCTTCATCAGTATCTCAGAAAGAGTAGTTGTTAAACTTCAAGAGTACCCCTGATTTTCCCAGAACAGGGCTGATCTGGGGAGAACCTTGGTATACTTGTCTGATCCTAAGAGTACTGAATTAACATAGTTTTCATAGAATCATAGAATGGTTTGTGTTGGAAAGGAGCTTAATATCATCTAGTTCCAAACCCCCTTCCTTGGGCAGGGACACCTTCCACTAGACCAGGTTGCTGAAGGCCCCCTGCAACCCAGCCTTAAACACTGCCAAGAATGAGGCATTCACTGCTTCTTTGGGCAACCCGTTTCAGTGCCTCAATACTCTCATAGTAAAGAACTTCTTCCTTACATCCAACCTGAATTTCCCCTGTCTAAGTTTGAACCCATTACCCCTTGTCCTATTGCTACAGTCCCTGATGAAAAGTCCCTTTCTGGTATCCTTGTAGTCCCCCTTCAGATAGTGGAAGGCTGCTCTGAGGTCTCCACGCAGCCTTCTCTTCTCCAGGCTGAACAGCCCCAGTTTTCTCAGCCTGTTTTGCATTTCTTGAAGCTCTCCCTGGAAAATCTAAACACCCATGTATACATTAAATTTCAAATGCAAGTAGAAATAGGTCAAAAGCCCCTCACCAGAGAAAGGCTTCTCCCCCCAAGCCAGTCAGTGGTTTCTAACTGATTATTTTCCCCATTCAGTATGAAATTGCAGCCCAGCCTCCAAAACCACTCTTGCTTGAAATGTTCTGTCCCTTGTTCCCTAATTTGTAATACCCAAGCTAATGCCTCCCAAACAACCAAACAAAAGACACTCCTCACTCCCTGCCATCTATAAAATAAGGTGTAATTTTATTGCTGATGTCAAGGATAAATCCTGGTTTCTTTTAGAAACAGGCATGGTTTCTGTCTCAGAAGTGCAACTGAAAGAGATTGATTAGTTGCTTTCTGGAATCAGCCATGTCTCGCTGCCTGGAAGAGAACCTTTTCTGTTACCTAATGATCACTAGGCATTTCTTCCTGTCCTGGTGCCTGTGAAGAACACCCTGTCACTCTTTGATACACAGGAGATACATATTACAACGCTGTTAAGGTGCTGCAGATTATATTTTCACCAAGTATTTGGGTGGGGAATGCTTTGTCCTTATTCAGTCATCTTGAAATCACTTCTAATGCATGCCAACTTAACCAAAGATGCAAATTAAAGCATTCATTCACTGAAACCAAGCAGACCATGCACCTTCAAAAGCTTACAAAAGACAAAGGCGAAGACTGGACAGAAAGAGTGCACTTAATCTGTTTGAAGTATGGGATGGCTGAACTAGCCTAGCAGCTCATACCTTCATCAGGACTCATGATGAGGAAGAGCACCTAGTAGGCAGTCTGACCACACTCAGTGGGAACATTTCTGGGTTGCCACCAGCCTGATCAATAAGGTACAGACCACTTATTGCACACCTATATTCTAGCTGCCAAAGATCCAGAGGGCTTCTCCATTGTCTTTTTCCTCAGGATCATCTCAGTCTTTCATGCATGATACCATAGGCAGGCAAACAGTTTCTGCCTCATGATCTAATGTACTTGAAGACAACTGACTCTCCCCATTAGTGTCCAGGCACTTCCCTCTGCAACCCTAGTAACCCCTTATATCTCTTGAGTTACAAAAGGTGCATCCAGTCAGGCTATTTAACCTTCCATCTATTTCCCCATGGAAGTGAAAGAGATGAGCGCTGGCATGAAGGAGACTATGCTTTGAGGCAGGAAATAGCAGGTGGAAAAAATGTTTCATGCTGAAGGTAGCTGCCATATGGCAGCTTCCGTAAGAATGGAAATACTGATTCTGTTCATGGGCCACATGGTTCAGATTTTTCTCTCTCTCAACAGCCAGAAGTAGACCCCTTTGAAGAACAACTCAAAGCAAACTGCCTTTCCTCTGGTGCCCCAGAACTCTCCTAGCCTTCATTTGCATCACAACTGATTTCCTGAGCCTTGAAATCACTTGTAATCGAGTGTTTTCCTTTGTGGCTTATTTAGTAACTCTCAGGGTGCATCTCTCTTTCAGGTACTTGGTCTCTCCTTTCTGAACCCACATAGACTTCATGCACCTACACAGAGCTCCGGTGTGGTGCTGAGAAAGCCAGGGACTCAAGCCCTTCTGATGCCACAACGGCAGAATGTATATGGGTATATCTGCCTGCATATAGCTGTTGGCCCATGATTGTTATTCTGGCACCTAAAAAAGTATGTATCATTACTTTTCTGGTGTGGCTGCAGGATGAATACATTGCATACCAATACTTGTCAGTTATTGTACCAGGAAATATCAGGACTTCAAATCTGCTATACTATGAAGTACCAGGGCAGCTCAACTTTAATCACTCTTGAATGTATAAATGAACTGATTTTTTTTTTGAGTACTCATCTATAGAAACCTAAAGTGACTATAATAGTACCCATTTACCATAAAGGGACACTTCAAAAACAAATTAATGTTTGTGAAGCACTCACAGCAATAAACACTATAAAATTTTACATGGAAGACCTATTTTTAGAAATCTGAGAACATGCAGTTCAATACATGATCACGGTGCCTTCCCACAAGAAAGCTGGGCAAACATTATACAGACCACCATAACCTGCTGTACGCAGTGCAACCTTAATACTTGCTTTTTCAGTACTCCTCTGAGGACTTTATTAATAACAGATATTAATCCAAGTTACATGATCCTGATCTAGATCCAAATGTAGCTGAAATATGAGGTAGCTCAGACTCATGATTTCTAAACAAGAATTGTCAGAAATACTGTGTTCCTCTTCCCCAGCATATCTGAAGGTGTTGTCGAGAGTCAAAATAAAAATCCACTGGCACCATTAAAGGGGGGTGTACTAATGTTAAAATTCAACAGAAGAGCTGAAGGTATAAAGTTGATTCCACTGTCATCTTTTAATTAAGAGCATTTCTGTCTTTGGCCTCTTTCTTAGGACTGGACTTAGAACGAATCATCCCAGGAGAGCAAGGCAATTCTGTAATAGAAATTGCATGTCCTTTCTGTTCCTCACTGGGCCATTTCTAGGAAATTGAGCTGCATTCTGAGAAGATGAGCCTATTGACCTATGCTCTTCAGTAACACACTGAGAAGCCAAGTTGACATTTTTGTTGTGTTTGCCTGGTTTTTACTGTGATTCACAGTTGGAGTTGAGAGAACCCTTGAAAGATGCCTTTTCTCCTGTTCCCTAGGTATATGGATGACTTGAACTAGTGTCTGACTGGGTGCTCTGCCCTGTTCCAGTCCCTTGTTCACACCATAGCATGAGGTATGAGGGAATTGCTCTGCTTGTACACTCCTAAAACCACCTATGATGTGGGTATCTTATGACCATTTCTGAAGACAATGAGGCATAAGAAAAATGTGAATATTTAGAAGCATTTTTGCTGTGTTATTAATATTGCTTCAGTGTGAATCTAGTGCCACTCTCTGTAAAGGTCTGTGCGTATAAAACTAGTAAATGGCCAAAAAAATAGACTTTTATGACAACATATTTTTAAGAGTACAACAGATAATCGTGTTATTTATTTTCATGTATACAACACTGTGTTTTATATATCCTCTGGTATGGTCTTGTAGCAATTTAGAATATGTGACTACTAAATCTAGTACTTACTCAGACTTCACTATAAAATGAATGTTAATATAAAATATAACCTGCAACCATGGAATTCCTAGAACAAAATCATACCTAAGAACTGAATACCCCATTCCAGAAGAGAATCATAGAATCACAGAATCAACTAGGTTGGAAAACACCTTTAAGTTCATCAAGTCCAACCATTACTCCAGGACTGCCAAGACTACCACTAAACCATGTCACTAAAACCTACACAGTCTTTGAACACTTCCAGGGACGGCGATTCCACCACCTTCCTTGGCAGCCTGTTCCAATACCTGACCACCCTTTTGGTGAAGAAATTTTTCCTAATATCCAAACTAAACCTCCCCTGTCATAGCTTGAGGCTGTTACCTCTTGTCCTATCACCTGTTACCTAGGAAAAGAGACCAGCCACCTCCTGGCTCCATCCTCCTTTCAGGTAGCTGTAGAGAGCAATAAGGTACCCCCTAAGCCTTCTCTTCTCCAGGATAACTGACCCCAGTTCCCTCAGCCATTCCTTATAAGACTTGTGCTCCAGACCCTTCACCAGCTTTGTTGCCCTTCTCTGGACCTGCTCCAGTAACTCAATATCTCTCTTGTAGTGAGGGGCAAAGAACTGAATACAGTATTCAAGGTGCAGCCTCAGCAGCACCGAGTACAGGGGGAATTGTGTATTGGTTTTAAGTATATAAATGATGTTATGTATCTAAGAAAAGTTCCAATTTTTCAGATTTGGCCCAGTGTCTCTATATTCTGTTTATTTGAAAATTACTAAGCAATTGCAACACCAGCAAATGGCCCAACAAATACATTTGCTTCTTTGTATGTCATTAGAGTGCCAAGATCCAGCAGAAATTGAGCCTTCAGCATACCTTTTGCATATTTCAAGAATAAAGAAACTCAACCTAAAAAATTTTTACGCTTAACTAACTGATCCATTGATCACTACATCTACAAAGATCAGCCAATATTTCAAGACTAGGTTATAATTTTGAGAGTACGATACCTAAATGAAGACTGATGCCCAAGAAATACAAGCACACAATAATCAGGCCCTTCTAATATTTCTTTCGTTAGGCATTTGAGTCATGTATTATCCCCTGAAATTTCTCAGCACTTCTGAGTATTATGATAATGATTTTAATTGCCAGACTGTGGTGGTACAGAGCATGATCCATGTTGTAAAATATTGATTCTTTCACTTCTTCAAGGTTAACTCACAGGGTGCAATACACAGTATTTGTAGGGTGCCACCAATTTTAGAATGTACTTCTAAAACTGGCAAGTTTTCCAGAAATTCATTTATAGCATAGGCTTCATAACAGAAGAAGCTTCCTTTGGCAGAGGAGATAAAAATGTAGACTCCAGGGGCACAGAAATAATCTTCTTATTAAAGGGCTGTATTATATAGGTCTCTTGCTGGAATTTTCTTGCACAAGTAACTTCAGTGAAGCTACGTCTGTTAGTGGCTATCAGAGTGAAAAGAAGGTACGCATATTCCTGAAAAAGAAACACTAATAGAAGACATAGTAAAAATAAAATGGCATTCAGTTTGCAATAAGGATTCCTTAAAAGGTAGTTCAACAAAATTTTGTTTAGTTCTGCCACTCATCCTCATTGTCATTTGTGGGAAGCCATTACTTTACAGTTAATTTTCACACCTGCCTACAGGGAAAGAAAATATTTATCCCTATGTGGGAAATGTCTTGACATCTCTCTGTGAAAAAAATGGCTCAGATGCATATAATATAATTTTTATTCTAGTATATACAATGGAATTTGTTCCACAATTGCTTCCTTGTCAAAATTCTCATTTACTTTTGGGGGTGGCTTTGTCTTTGCTTAGAAGAATTGCTAACAACACTTCTCTATGTCTTTGGGCAGTGAATATGCCTCTCACAGTGGAATCACATTATCTAAGGCTGGCTCATATAAACAGCGGTTTGCAGGACAAAGCCATGACCTTGTCATTCAACTTCCACTCTTCTCAGATGCCTTCCCACATGTACAATTCTGCTCTAAGTAAATAGCACCTACCCTCTGCTCCAAGCAAATAGCACCTACCCTCTGATCTGTTCAGTGTCTTGCTAAAGCACTGCATAACACTAGGAAATCTGCCAACTTTGCCTTCAGCCAAGCCTACTCTGAAAGACCCATGTGGACTTCACGAGCACAGAGGCAGCCCTGAGCACAGAGGAAATTTAACAACACAGTTAACTGAGGATCTCTCAGCCTAGCCAAAAGCCTGCAGGAGTTACTGTAGACAGGAGAAATTACAGGAGAGACCAACACTGTTTTTTAAATATTATGCATGTGTGTGAGAGGTTGATTGCAGTTAGTAGAAAGATTTGAATGACTTCAACAGCTTTGGAGCAGATCTTATTTTTTTTGGTAACTTTTAGTACAAAGCTTTTGCTAGTACAAAGTAAACCGGTTTAAGTATTTCCTGTGACTCACTGAAAAGTAAATGAGCTATTGAATAGAACTGCTATGTTCATTTCAATGGATATAATCTCAGACCAGTCAAACTACACTGGCAGAATTACCTAAATCACTACTGGGCCAGTAGCAACTGATAAGATAATTGTTAAAACACCATTAACAGGAAAGCACTCTGTGTGAAAAAGCTGTGTTGGATCGATGCTTATTTAATTGCTGTGTGATTTCAGTTTGGAAGCTTGCTCCTTATTGTAACCTGACTAATTTAAATAATGAGACGCTGTGTGCTTTGTGACAGAGAACATTATTGTAGACTGTCCTCAACATGCAAGGAAATGCTTGAGATGCAGTTAACTGTGCAGTACCTCTACTACTAAAAATAAGAATTTTTAAGCTAGAAGTATGTTTCACACTTAAGAAAACACACTTAAGAAAATGGTTATGAGAAAAACTCATAACTGAATTTGAATACCTTACACCACAGCTAAACAATAACCATGAGATAGGAAGATGTCACACATATCCTTTCAAACAAACTGAAAACCCAAACTGGCAATCCAAACTGATAATGGCTGCTCTGGATAATGACAATGGAAGACTGAAATTCTTTTTTTGGTATCCTGCAGTCATAACACGTATTTAAGTATATATAAGAAGTTGCTTTGATTGTGTCTGGCTACTATATACAATGAAAACAAAGAAGTTTGAAGTATTTTAATTTAGGCCTTATATTTCATATAAAATTGACAGAATTGCTTGCTGTTGAAATAACAAAGTGCAACCAAAGTTCTTAAAGCATAGGTGAATTTTAAATCAACAAAAAGCTCTTCCTATGCTTGCTAATTTAAGTGAAACCTGAGCCACTAAAAACCTAGAAAAATGTCAAGGTCAATGCCAATAGCTTTGATTAGCAATAAAAAGGGACACGAGAACAGGCTAATGGTACGAGGACATTAAATATTAAAAAGGAGCTATTGATTTAAAGTGCTGTTGTGTAAACTAAGTAGCAGTAGCTATTGACCAAAAGGTAGACTCTCTGTTTCTGATAACGTGTCCACCAACCTATTGGTATTTATCCGGTTGTCTTGTAAATGTTACTTACTCTGTTTTGTTTCACATTGTTTTTTTTTAATCTAGGTTTTAAAACCAGATTAAAATAAGAGAACAAATATTCCAACCTATTCACAGATCATTACACACATTTATGTTTCTGTGTTTAGGAATATGTAGAAAAGGGAGTAAAGAATATACATTATTCTAAGGACACCTTTTTTATGTTCCAGTTCCCAAGAAGAGGCATCAATGCATAAATATACCTTTGATGTGAGGACATGCATCCATGAGTTGCAAGTACATATACCTTTGCCAAACATTGGAGATTTTTCCAAGAAGACAAGCTACAGGAGATGGGAAGTCCTCTCAGGAAGATGGGATATCCCTTTCATTGTTCACAGGGGCTTGGATGGCAGAAAGGGGGAAGAAATAAAGAGGAGAAGATCCTGAGCTTACCTCTTTTACTGGTCTTCCTCTGCTTCATTCCCAAATAACTTACGTGTTTTCAGCAGAAATACACACCTGCAAGGTTTTACTGACACCTCGTACCACAGACGCACATGCCGGGGACACTCGCATGTCATAAGAGGATAGCAAAGAATACAAAACAGTGTTTTAAACACTAACACTTTCTAGAACCAAGATGATCATTCTCATGATATACAGAGGGACAACTCACACGTAAATTTAACAGGTGCCTTAATGCATTAATAACTCTGTGACTCAGTGAATCTCTCAGATAAATATCTAGAATTCTACATGGCATTTTTTGGCTTTACATTATAACTTCTCAACTCAGGACTATGGTCATTTTTTGTATGCTTTGTTTATACCCTAATGATGATAAGAGCCTTTGTGGTGTGCTGAAATACAAAATCAATGTAATGCACTTAAGGAAAATAAGTATAAATAGAAAATATTTATATAGTAGTGGATTAAAGCACTGGAGAAAGTAGTATAAGAAATAACTCCACACTAGCAGTGAGGTGGGTGTGATGAGCTATCTTTTAAGACCATTAACTCCGTGACTCAGTGAATCTCTCAGATATATGTATAGAACTCTACACAACAGTCTGTGACTTCCTGGTTTCTTCCTGTAGCCTCTAAAAGAATTTAATTTTATATTTGCTACTTTATTATTTTTAACTCAATGTATTTTTAGCAACCTTTCTTACCTGGGAGTGATGTGACAGAATATATAACCTAGAAAACACTGCGGAAGTGATACCCTCACTTTGGCCTCACCTTTGCCATCACTAGTTCATTTGCAGTTGTGGCACAGAGACTGCTGTAATGAAAGCAAATGTGGAGCAATCTCTTTAGGAATAATATTAGAGGTGGTTTAGTGTGGTATATTAAAACGTGTGTGCATGTACAGAAGTATATGAAAGGGGTTTTGTTTTCATATGATAAGAGTCTGGAAAAATCTGTAAATGTTCTGGCCACTATACATTTTGCCTTGATTTTTAAATGAGGCCAAAATTAAGAGAATAAGGATTTAATTGTGTTTCAGAAGAAATGTTCTGTGGAGTACATTGTGTGGTATAACAGTATAAAGAGTTACAGACACATCAGTGAGAGAAGCATGCACCTGGACCAGGAGATGAAGCAAATGTGAGTTTCAGCTTTCACACAGATCACTCCATCAGAAAGCAGACAATGATGATTTGCTCCTAGATTCACTAAGGGAAAGTGGTCAACAGATCATGAAGTTTCAGCACTGGGATCAGGTCACTGAGAGATGCACAGTAATAACTTTTTGGCCAGCACATGCTTAATGGCAAATGAAGTCCCTGAGAGGAAGTGCTCGGGGAAGAATGTATCAAACTCCTTGACAAGCTCTACAGAACTGATATTTTTTTGTAAGAGTAATTCTATATATTCCCTTCTGGCTCAGCTGAGGCCTTTTCCCTGCCTCATGACACGGAGCACATTCAGGTTTTCTTCTCAACTGAGCGGCGCAGTGGAGCCAATTGATGTACGATGCAGAGGAGTAAATCCCTGCTTGGTTCTACTCAACACAGTCACTTGCCTGTGCTGGACTCCTGTTTCTATCCAAGTTATCCTAAGACACACTTCTGTAATTTCCCCTTTGCCCTCACCACCACCATGCCTCCCAGTGGCACGGTTTATGGCAGAACAGTCCTTGCATACAGAAACTCAATCCAGACTCCCCCAGGAATCCCTGCATGATGAATCATGCTACAAAGGCACACCTTGTCCTTTATGGGCTGTTCTTACCCTGGAGGGCATGAAATTTTCATTAGAACTATTATTTGTTTGTTTGTTTGTTTTCCATAGAAAATAGTATGGATCAGCAAAGCATCTCATGGGAAACATTTGCCACCCTTAAGAAAATCAGACATATTTCAGGATACTGCAAGCCTAAAAAATGATTTCTTTAGACTGAAAATATTTGGGGTTTATGATAAAGCATTTCTACTTTTAAAAAGATTTTGTGAATGTTTTTGATGTTCTGACACATGGACTACCAATTTCCTTTTCCAGTATCTACCAAATACTGTAGAACAGAACAAGATGTGGAAGAAAATAATATACTGGACACAGAAGGAGTTCACCTAAAAAAGAAGGCATAATCTCTGTGTGTGTACCCACCTCTAATAAACATCAGCCTTTTTGCACAAATCTCTTTGAGATTGTCCAGGGTATTTGATGGAACCTGTGGTTAATAATTGATCATCTTCCTATGTAAAACTGCAAGTTGCATGACTTGGTGAATAGCATATAGGGGAAGAATGTAATAAGTAAATATTTAGCCACTAGCTTATTATTTACATTTGTATCGTGTAGAGCAAACAGTACTGTGTACAAGCTGCCACTTCCTTAATAAGGAAAAAAGGCAGTAATGCCAATAAAAGGTGATTTTATTACAGAATAGTAAAGTGGTTACAGATTTTTAGTGCTTTACCTTAACTTATTAAACAAAGATTCTGCCATTAGTGCATAGTTTAGCTATTGCCTTTGTTTGCAGTACAGTTTGTATTCCTTTTAAAAGTGTTGGAAACAATCTGTGAAGGAGTTGCCTTAAGAAAAGAGGTGAGAGAACTTTGTAACTACCTCCAAGTATATAAAAATTAGTGCTTCAGAAATGTCCAGGGCCTTTAACCTTTAGATGTTTCCTGTTAAGTGCTTTTTCCAGTATACAATCTATGTGCTTTAAAATGTTACATGCCATTATTATGAAAACAAAGAGCATTATGATGATCTCATTGCATGATTTATGACTGTAAATGTAACCACAGATGCTTCATTTTCTGAAGATCCTCCTGAGAATCAAACCACCAAGAAGTTAATCTTAGCACCTGCACCCAACCACAGCCTTGGAAATATGTCTCATTATATAATAAACATGAGCAAGCCATTGAGTCAAAATTGGGAACACCCAAACTGGCTGTGCACACTCAGATGTTAAGACAAAGAGCATGGGTATTGATGAGCATTAACCATACATAATCAAATTCTCACCTAAAGTAAAATGATGAAAATATTAAGTAATTTCACTGTAACTCAAAAGTCTTACAGTGGAATGTAACTCTAGGTGCATTCTGGTGAACAGTGTTTTTTTGTACAGATCTCATGTTCTACTATAGTCTAATATACAGCAATAAGAAACTCTTTCAAGAATGTAATTTTGCCAATTAGTCAGTATTTGGTATTCATCCTTCTTTTTTATCCTATTTTAAAGCTCTCAGGCATCTGGGCAGTCAACTGGAAAATGTTGTTAGACATACATGACTAATCACATACCATTAACAGTGAAGAGCCAATAGTCAAATGAAATACTCTTTGGAATAAACAAACAAAAAAACCCCAAACCCAACCAAAATTTGTTTCCTAAGTTCTTTGGCACAAGCTTAAGGATAGCAAGATATGTTTACAGTGATTACGGTGAACCTGTGAATTATGTGAGTGCTGAAGGAGGTGGCAGAGGAGCTTGCTAAGCCACCCCCCATCATCTATCAGCAGTCCTGGTCTAGTGGGCAGGTCCCAGAGGATTGCAGGCTGGCCAGTGTGATGCCTCTACAAGAATGGCAGGAAGGAAGACCCTGGAAACTACAGGCCTGTCAGCCTGACTTCAGAGCTGGGGAAGGTCATAGAACAGATGATCCTAAGTGAGATCATAAAGCATGTGTGGGAAAACAAAGGGATCAGGCCTAGTCAGCACAGGTTCATGAAAGGCAGGTCCTGCTTGACCAGCCTGATCTCCTATGATAAGGTGACCCACGTGGTTGATGAGGGAAAGGCTGCAGACATTGTTTGGACTTAAGTAAAGCATTTGACACTGTCTCCCACAATGTTTTCCTGAACAAATTGGGTGCTCACACTCTGAATAGGTGGATTCGTCGCTGGGTTAGAAATTGGCTGGCTGGCCGAGCCCAAAGAGTGATGGTAAATGGCACCACATCTAGTTGGCAACTGGTCACTAGCGGTGTCCCTCAGGGATTGGTGTTAGGGCCAGTGTTGTTTAATATCTTCATTGATGATCTGGATGAGGGAATTGAGTGCACCCTCAGTAAATTTGCAGATGACACCAAGTGGGGCAGGAGTGTTGATCTGCTGAAGGATAGGAAGGCTCTGCAGAGAGGTCTGGACAGGCTGGATTGATGGGCTGTGGCCAGTGGTATGAGGTTCAACAACACAAAGTGCCAGGTCCTGCATTTGCGCCACAACAACCTCATGCAATGCTACAGGCTTGGGGAAGACTGGTTGGAAAGCTGGTGGGCAGAAAAGAACTCAGGGGTGCTAATTGACAGATTGACACAGCTGAGACAGAGCCTGCAGTGCACTCAGGCAGCCAAGAACCCCAACAGCATCCTGGCCTGTATCAGAAATAGCATAACCAGCAGGGCCAGGGCAATAATCATCCCCCTGTACTCAGCACTGGTGAGGTTGCACCTCGAATCCTGTGTTCAGTTCTGGGCCCCTCACTACAAGAAAGACATTGAGGTGCTGGAGCAGCTCCAGAGAAGGGCAACAAAACTGGTGAAGGGTCTGAAGTAAGTGTCTTACGAGTAACAGCTGAGGGAACTGAGGGTATTTATTCTGGAAAAGGCTCATGGGGGCCTTATTGCTCTCTGCAACTACCTGAAAGGAGGTTGTAGTGAGGTGGAGGTCAGTCTCTTCTCCCAAGTAATAAGTGACAGGATGAGGTAACAGCCACAGTTTGTGCCAGGGGAGGTTTAGATTGGGTATTAGGAAAAATTTCTTCACCAAGAGGGTGGTCAGGTATTGGAAGGGGCTGCCCAGTGAAGTGGTGGAGTCGCCAAACCCTGGAAGTGTTCAAAAAGCATGTAGTGAGGCCCTCAGTGATATGGTTTAGTGGTAGTCTTGGCAATCCTGGGGTAATGGTTGGACTTTATGATCTTAAAGGTCTTTCCCAACCTGGTCAATTCTATAATTCACAGGTAGGAAGAAGATCTATTTTTTTTTTTTTTTTTGGTGAGAAACCCAGTCTCATAAACATCATAAGCACAAGAACCTCCTGTCTGGAACTCATAGTAACAGCACTATCCTTGGTGTCCATCAGACATCTCAATTCACTTCAATTAGCTTAGCGGGAGTGTGTGCAATCCCAGTCGGGAAGAGAGCTGCATCCTGATCTGACCAGGAGTGCAAATGACCTGCCTAAAATCTGCTGGACAAGCAGCATCCCCAGTTCAAGCGTCAGCTCAAGTATCAGCCGATGGCTGCCTACCTTCAGTTTAAGTAGCACTTAACAAGACTTAGAGATACTGCCTGGTGAATAAGAACTGCCCCAGGGAAACACTTGAGCTGCAACTTACAGTAAGCAAGCATGAAAGGTAAACAAACCTGGCAAGGACAGAGCAGAACAGATACAGACTAAGATCATATGATAAGACCTGGGAGAGCACAAAGCTGAATATGTTACTGGGTGGCCCGCCCGAGTTGAAAAGATTTCTCATTCTCTTTCCAGAGAGATTTTGAAAATAAATCTGCCAGTTCTGAAGAGTACATAACCCTAGCTGGTGTTTGGGTTCCCCTGGAACCAGACTAGTATTTAATTTCACATACCCCCAGCTCCATTACAGCATGTTAGCTTTTCATTTCCTTACGTTGGCCTAAAAACATAGCGAAGAGGTGAGTATTTTCTTCCAAATTGTTAGTTAAATATATGTCTTAATGTAATAAAATAGTTGTGGGCTCAGGGTATTTTTAGGGTGGAGTACTGGGTTCCCACAGTATTTCTTCCTGAACTGTCACTACTCTTGAAGAAACACTGAAAGAACTTGTTTACACAATATTGTTGCTGTCCATCCTCATCCATATTTGGCTGATCAGGTAAAAAAAGAAAATAAATCTGTAGAAAGGATTTTCTCTCAGCTGCCTTGGCACAAACTGTTTACTTTTTAACAGTTTTCCCAGCACTTAGTTTCTTATCCATAATGCAGGTGAAAGTCCTTTGACCATGGTGAGCTTGTGCCTTAATGTTGATTTTTTTGGTTACAAGTAATTTTTAATTACAGTAGCTTATTGTTGCTCTCTGTTTAGCTACAGGATATCTCACCATTTATATGTTTATGCCAAGCTGCTAACCATGCTATGTCATAGCCCACTTGGACACAGCAGTTAAAAAGGTTTAAAAGCAAAAAAAATCTAGTCTTTGGATTTCTTCAGCCAGACATGCTGTTGATGCTTTTTTAAGTGCTAGTTTCACTGGACTTTAAAAATTTGATTTTGACAGTTAATGCAGACAAAAGTACACTGAGCTTCTTCCCTAGGTTGTCTGTGTGAGGCTAGGAAAGCTCAGATGAGAAACCCCCCAGGCTGAGTTTCCTTATTCAGCCACCCAACCTGCAGTCCTGCTGTGGCTGATGGGCATGGTTCCTTCCTTCCCCTTCGCCCCAGCTCTGATATTCTACTGTAATGCTGGTGTTGGCAGTGGCAATCATGCAGCACATGGTCAGCTGGCTCAGGACACTGCCCTTTCTTATGGCCTCGTTTTCAGCTCTGTTCATGAGCTACTCCATCTTGCCATGTGCCTGGACACTGGCTCCTGCATCTTCTTGAGCCGTCCCTGACCAGAAGTCAGGCCCAGGCGCAGCGGTGAGTGCGCGGGATCCTGGCAGCAAGGCCACCGGGAACAGCTCCGGCTGACACTAAGTAGGTGTTGAAAAGGCCTCGTTTGGTTGGGGGGCGCGTGGGCCAGCCACAGTTTCCAAGCCTGGGACACCACACCCTCGGGCTCGCTTGCGCGAGGGCTGCAGCTGCATGGTCCAGGGGAAGGGAATGAGAGCTCTGCTCTGCCACTCCCTAATGCATCCCAGAGGCCGCTGCAGCTCCTGAGGCTTTCCAAAACATGTTCCTAACCCAGATATGATACACTGACCCTGGGCCCTTATCAAATGTTGATTCACTTCGAATCATGGATACATGTTGAATAAACGAATTCATTTATTCATGACAAATATATGAAATCACTGCTTATTACAAAAGCAATTCGCTTTTAGTCTCGTTATCCTTTTCCGTTGCCTCCAACTCTTAATACTTTAGCCCACACGACGGGCCAGAGAGATTTATAACATACTAAAAGCAGGGATCTTTTTAAGGCAATCAGATTGCAGGAGGTAGAAACCACAGACTTCATTTCTTTTTCAGTGTCCCAACAGTCACATTAGTTTCTTTATTTATTTATTGTAAAATCTGCCTTGAGCTAAAGGCTTCTCTGCCAAATGTTACAATATACTAAAAAACACCTCAAAGTAAGAATTTAGAATGGAAAGACTGACACACCAACACAAAATGCCAGAGGCTTTGCTCTTATACTACTTCTCTTGTGTATATTTTTCCAAATGAAATGAACTTGTCAAGGTTGTTAAAGTTGAACATTGAATATATATTTGATTTCCAAAGTTCTGGAGTAAAATACACAGTTTGACAGAGCAGCTGAAATATCTCACTCTCCTTCAATCAGTGAAGGGTTGGAGTTCTGCAGCTGTGCCTGTGATGTAGAAATTTTAATAGCTTTAGAGAAACAAGAACTGAAGTTGGCACATTCAAATTGTAAATACGATTTGATAATTATAGTGTCTGTGATCTCATGTAATAGCTTTTCCTCCATATTGCAACTTTTTTCTTTCAATATTTTTATGTTGGCTCATGGCTTTTATTTACATTTTCTGATGTAACCAGAAACACTACAAAATCTCTGAAAATATTTTCCTTCAGTAATTACAGGATGCTTTACTTCTTTAACCTAGTCATATTGCACAACTAATTTGTTAAATTTTAGTAATGGAAAGTTCTTTTTATAAACTTTTTACTGTACATAATAGATGCTGCTGGTAACTTGCTAGGAAAATGCGCCCATGTTCTGAATTGCCCCCAGCCTTAGTAGCCTGCTCTGCAGTTGGAGCTACAGGTGGCCACAGAAGAGAAACTACCACAAATCTTCTATGACATGTTTCTTCTGTGCTAGATGGCATTCTTGTTAATGTCTGAATTATGTCAGGGTGCATTTAGATAAAAATTGAAATACACTTAATGTGCCTGGAAAGAATTTTAAGTTTTTTGATCATTGGATGAATTTTTTGAAACAGGAAATCAAATTAAAAGTAGGATTATGAAAATATGCTTTGAACTTTAAGACAATTGATTTATTGAACAATGTGCATGCATAGTTAGGCAAACAATTATTTCAGAGCACCACATCTTACAGAAACAGTTGGTCTGATCTTACCACCCTTTACTTTTTTATTAATTTAATTTTTAATTGATTAAAAAAGAAAAGAAAAATTTTCTCTTAAGGCTTTCTTTACATTGTCTGTATTAAACAGAGCCCTTTAAAAATATCTAGTGGTTTCACCATTATTTATTGCCAGCTTTAAATAATGTTCAGCTTTCGCACGTGATTTGTTATCTCCATTTTATATGTACCTGATGAGCTTATGGAACTGAAATGTCCTTCTATGGGCTGGGTAGTTTAACGCCTCTCAGCCCTAAAAGCCTGAAAATCCTAAAATTTAAAAAAGTTCTAAATTGTTTTGCAAGCTGCGGCCAGAATTTTCAAAGTCGTCTTCCTCTAACAGAATAGGTTTAGGCATCCACATCTGGATTTAGATGTCTAAGTAAAACAGCCTCTTTTTTTTTTTTACATGGGAGAAGGGCAATGACAAGAGCAGGCATTTGCCACTTCAGAGATCCACCTTTGGTCAGATGCCTAACATCAGACATGCAGAGCTGCAGAGTCGGATCAGTGTGCAGCAGAGCATGTTAGCTGCTCCTGCAAAAACTGCCAGGGTGGTTACCTTGCACATTTTATTTTACAAGATAGAGTGAATGGTTTACCAGGTGGAAATGGCAAAAGAACTTGACTTGTTTAGCATTCCTATGGCTCTTACACTGAAAATGGTCTTTGGTTCAGGCTGATGGGCCTTTTCCTCAACTGGAAAAGTGAGTGATCATAGAAATACCTGAGGCCCTATTGTTGCTGAAGAAATTAATTCTACTAAGGGGCAGAACTTATCCTCTGTGTAACACAATTACCCCACTCCCCTAAAAACTCTGTAACTAATTCAAGATAGTGGGGTTTAGCCAAGGTTTTGAATATGATTTCTAAGCAGGCAACATATATTACATCTGCAGTTAGGTCATTATTCTGTCACTTAAAAAAGCTTGGGCAGTTGTTCAAGAAAAATCAGATGACTTTAGATATTATTGCAAAATCATCTGATTATTCAAAAAATGTTAGAAGTTATCTTAGCATCATTAGATATCACCGAGCCAAGAAGATGTCATAATTGGAATACACTGGGGATAAATTAGCTTGTATTTTGTGCAGATCCCAAGTTAGTTTCACAATACCCCTTCAAATTGTCATCAGTTAATGGGAAGAAAGTTTACAAAATCCACTTGTTAAAAACTTTAATTAAGGAGACAAGGAGGCAATCAAAACATGAAGATGTTATTATTTGAGGAAAAAACTATGTCAGTTTATACTGACTGTAGATCTTCTGTGTAGGAATTCTAGGTATTTACACAACTTTATGCTGGAGTTTGATTGAAGTTATATGAAACTCTGGTAGCTATTCCAGTGCTATGGCAAAGGTTCCCTTACTGGGTACTGGGGGCTGACTGGCTTCCCAGTACTGTGTTTCTACTGAAATACCCTACAGATGTTAGTGTGGAAAAAACCAGTAGGTTGCAATAGCTTCTCTTCCCACACAACATTCAGTACTCTGTGGACTATGAACGTGGGAGTAAAGGGGAAGTTCCCTCCAGAAACTTCTTATCTTTGGTAGCCTCCTTGCCTTTGATTTGCTCTAACCTGTTTTTCTTATCCCAGTGACTCCTTGTCTTTAATCCTTTCTGCTTTTGATTTCTTGTGTACATACTCTGTGGGCAGGGCTGTGCGTGAGAAAATACATTACTGATGTTGCTCTTTACCTTCTCAGGAGCATGTGATGATTCAAATATATAAAAATAGGCTTTAGGGAAGTTTCCCAACAAATGACTTCTTTAGCAAGAAGCAGATCCACACAGAATTGCAATCTACCCAAATACAGTGGGGTACAGTTTTTTGGATACAAACCAGAATTACCAGGACGGGTCATCACCACACATGATGAGCTCCCAGAAACTGTCTCTATGGGGTAGAGGATGAGAAAAGTCTTGGACATTGGTCGGACATTCTGGTGCTAGGAGAAGAGAGGAAAGGAAATGAGAGGAGAACTGTGAAATGTATAGTATATATACAGTGAGGTGATTTTACTGCTGTTAAGAAGTTTTCAATAGATCCCTAAGAAACTATTGTCTCCTACAAGCATTTTTCTTATCTCTGGGTCCACAAACTCAAAGACAGGTTCAGATAATCATTGATCTTCACATGGTTTTATCACAAATACTTGAATTTTAAAATCTGTCTATTCTACCTTTTATCTTAACAATATATAATTTCTAACCTCTTACTGTGGCCTGGTAAGCCTTCACTGATTCGCAACCCTACTTTGGAAACCACTGAATTAAGCAATCAAATAAAGGCTGAATAAAGGCCCAGATGTCTTCAAACAGGAAGCCTGGAACAACATGCATTTTCTCCTTCCACGTTTTGACTTAAGTCAAATGAAAATGCTCTCAAATCCCACCCTTTCACAGAAAAACAGTAAGTTAAGTGGAAAAACATGTGGTAAAACCTGAGACACTTAAGGACTTTTTTCTACCCCCTGTGACATAGACCACAGTTTCTTATAGAAAAAAAAATATGTACTTTTGTTCTCATTTTTTTGATGTCCAGAAATCAGTAAACTTGATCAATTCAGACATCATGTCCTGCCTCACTTCTCCCACACAAATCACAAAGTTTCTCAGCACCCAGGGGTGTTTTATAGGGGTATTTAGGCAATTTCTTTGGGATGTATATATGTGGCATACAGATGAGACTGGGAATTTAGTCACCTTCCAATCACTCACACATACATTAACTGAATGCAGGATTTTATTTGTACACCTTTTCTGAAGGGATGTGTTGCACCTTCTAAAGTGAATCTCCATACAAAAAGATATTGGGACATAAGCACTATGTTCTCAGAAAGACATAACACAGTTTTGTCACCAGGAGTGAAATGAAAGTAAACACCATTGGGCTTGTTAGAATATGCCTGCTTCTGTGACTGAGCCCTCAACATAACTTGAATATGTAACAACAAACATCTAACTGTCTGCACATTTGGTGCTCATCATTTCAAAAGGGAGGAATTTGCGAGCAGTTACCACATGGGGCAATATCTGGCATTACCACTTTCACTATATTTAGAACAGGAAATGATTGCATTAGCTGACACGGCAGTCCCATGAGTGCTTCAGGCCAAGACTGCCACTGAAGGGAGTGGCCATGCTGTTCCCTGTTCCCTGCTCCCTGCTCCTGCCCTAGAGCCATTCTCCACTCTTCATGCGAAAGCATCCCGTGTGGTCCCTCTGGGCTGAGGCACAAACCCAGGTCACAGACACAAAAGCACCTCAGATCACTGGGTGGTAAAGCGAGTAGCTGTGGTGCTGTTACAAAGCAGATCATGATGTGAAAAGGAGAGAAGGATGGGCAGCTGGAGGAAAGCAGAAGATGTGCTGGCTTAGTCTGTCTTAGACACTGTATGAAACTGCAGCAGCAAACACTGACTTCTGCTTCACACATGCACAGTGACTGAATTTCTTTATAATTGCATTCTTTATAATCAGATATCTCTATTTATGGCTGAGGAATATTTGGCAATTTCACAGTTATTTATTATGGAACAGTAACATTGGTTCAATTCAAAACACAATTTCATATCTGAAAATCCTGTAGTTTGTGGTTAGCATCATTTCACAAAGAATAATGATTCAAGGGGTATCAGCAGGTCTCTCAATCTTGCACGCAGAGCAAGTATGACCAGCCAGAAAATCTATGAATGGGAAGCAGGTATGCCTGGTGAACTTACACTTCACTTTCTTAATGAATTTACCCACAGAGACTTTCCATATAGTCCTTAATTATAATGGCCTTTCACTGATTACTTTTGCCTATAGAAAACTTTGTGGAGACTTCTTCACTCTTTACACTCACTGACTGCCCCTGTGGGAGACAGCAGTATCTAAGTTGTGTATATGGAATAAGTCACATTAATTTTTAATATTTCTGAAGATAAACATCAAACTTACTACAAAGACACACTTGGATGCATTTCCAGGCATCGTGGTTAAGAACATGCTTTATCTTTGACAATCGTTCTTTAAAATGCTTATTACATTTTCCCAACATAGAATCATAGAATAGTTAGGGTTGGAAAGGACCTTAAGATCATCTAGTTCCAACCCCCCTGCCATGAGCAGGGACACCACACACTAAACTGTGTCGCCCAAGGCTCTGTCCAATCTGGCCTTGAACACCACCAGGGTTGGAGCATTCACAACTTCCTTGGGCAACCCATTCCAGTGCCTCACCACCCTCACTGTAAACAACTTCTTCCTTATATCTAATCTAAACTTCCCCTGTTTAAGTTTAAACCCATTACCCCTTGTCCTACCACTACAGTCCCTAGCGTATTAAATGAGTTTTCTCCATCCAGCTGGGATTCTACATATTTAATGCTCACAGCTACGTCTCTATTAATTTTCATTCATTCCATAAATATGTCATTATCTGTCACTCTGGCCAAAGTAGTAGTTGAAAGTAGCAGCAGGGTTTTTTTGAGAAAGGGAACATAAGCATCTTTCAGATTAAAATTGTTTGAGTAGGCTAGCTCCTTACTAGGTAGATAAAATCACTTCCTGTATCTGTGCTATGATCTGTGTTATAGACAGCCTACAATAGCCATTACCTTTTTCTTCACTAAAATTTATTGGGAAAATACACGGATCCTGGGAGAAACCAGCAGCTGTGAAAAAGCTTTCACTCAAGCAGTCATGTCTGATAGCAAATTTCAAACCTTCAGCTTGTTTTTCAGTGGAAGAGGATGAAGAGGGGTGAGCATAATACCTAACCAAGTGTCATGCCAGGTTTGCTTCAGTATTTGGAAAGAATCAGGCCCTCATTTGCTCACCAAAGGCCTGAGAATTAGATACCTGTTTTACCTGCAAGCAGAATGAAGCATGAACAGTTAAATTCGTTTCTGAGGCCACTAACCTAACCTTCAAGTTTCATTTCCCTGCTGTGACCATTAAGTTCTCTGTAAATAGTGTATCTGAAACTATCAACACATCTAAGTATTTGGAATGATAATCCAGTTTACACTGACAACAAAGTCAGTGGAGATATGCGTGTTCAGTGGATCTAAGCCAGTGAAGACTTTGGTGTTTAGCCCACATAATGGTAACAGGCTGATGAAGTTGCTTCCTTCTTTCACCAGCAGTTCTTCAGATTGCTGCAGTGAAATGTATTTGTCCAAACAAACCAAATACTGTTACTCCACAATTAGACATTCTCTTTTACTTCTTGTGAATGATAGCAACTTAATAATTGAAAGTAATTCAAAAGCTAATTAAAAAGGTATTTTTTTCAGATAGAAGTAAATGTTTTCAGATAAACTACTTGCTGAGAATAGTCATTGGAAGGTACTTCTCAGTTTGCTTGGTGAATATGAATAGTCACATACACATGTAATCAAACTCACTTTCGTTTTACATTTCAGAAAAAGTTGATGGATATCTGGTTTTACAATCCTAAATAATTAAAGCCAAATTAGATCTTTTAATCATGTTGATTATTATCCTTTGTTATTTGCATATACATACCTAAAAGATAAGCATAAACTTATGTAGATATTAAATGCTGTACATACCTCGCACAGAGTGATACATGTTTCATGGTTGCAACTCAGGCTAAGTTCGCATTTTTACAAAAGCAAGCAGAGGAAAATCAGGCATTAAGCGTGTATATCGTGGGCTGATAGACACATCATTATCATATCACATATTGATGACATAGTTTACAATATATTATATAAATTATACGATACATGTGAAGAGATATTTACAAGTCAAAAGTTGCAATATCACAAAACAAGTCAAAAGAAGAATCCAAGGAGCAAGTTCAATTTTTCCCAGCAAATTACTATTCCATTGTTAGGTTTATTGTATCTTAAGATAAGCACTTTCAAGATTTTTTGTTGCCAGCTACCAACGGTGAAAGTAAGTTCCAGTCATGCAGGAAAACTTGAAGTTTCTTTTTGTCTCCCTGGCCACACCACAAGAGCTTGAAGACAGACTTGAAACATCTGCTACCAGGATTAGATTAGTTACCAGAGCCTAAAGAATCTACACTAACTTTAATCTGATAACATCTTTACATTTCAATAGCTGCATCTCTTAAACTCCAATTATATTTTTAATGAAATGCTGGAAAGCCAGCACATATAAAAGAAATCTTAAGTGTCAGCAAATTTAAACTAAATGGAATAAAAGATAGTTGACTGTATTGAGTGGAATATATTTTTATTGGCTTTGTAGAAAACTGGCCATCTTTTCAGGCTTCATGAAAAACAAAGGACCATTTTTTTCATGCAAAATATAATTATTGGACTTCAAAATGTTTTCTTCACAAAATGATAGAGTTAGGCTATGCAAATCATGCTTTTCAACTTAGGTAATTAGTGAAAATACTTCATTAGTCTATGGTAGAATTTTATTGTCATAGCAGTGTGGAATGGCCACAGGAACCATAATAAATCTGTTGTTTCAGCAACATCTTGTGGAATTAGGGTGGCAGTCAGTACCTCAAAGTGTCAGCCTCTCACTAGAGGATGTCTGGGGCTCCATCCTCTTCTCATTCAGAGCTCTTCTTAGACGCATGTAACCTAAGTCCATGGAGCTTGGAAAACTAATTCTTATTTAATGTTGTCTAAAAAGCAATCCTGAACTTAAATGCAATGCCTTGGGTATTTCTGGCTAAATTTTGGTGGCAGGGGGGCTGCGGGCAAGTACTGTGAGATGAGGCTGGGGCTGCCCCCAGCCATCTCCAGAAGGCCTATTGCAGGGCACAGCTGAGCCCCTTAGCCAAGATGGTGATGCCTCTGGGAAGGGCAAAATGTGACATGGCAATGTGAGGAGTGAGGAAAACTACTGAAAGAAAGAGCCCTGCAGACACTAAGGCCGGTGAAGGAGGAGAGGAGGTCCTCCAGCCAGAGCAGAGGCTCCCCTGAAGTCCTTGGAGGATATCATAGTGGACCAGGAACTTCCCTGCAGCCCATGGAGAGGGTCATGGTAGAAGAGATGTCCACACTGCTGCCCATGAAGGTAGATATATCCTGAAGGCACAGTAGCTCATAAAGAGTCTACACTGGAGCGGGTTCTGATAGGAACTGTGTCTCATGATAGACCCATGCTGCTGCAGGTTTATCCTGAAGGACTGTAGCCCATGGAGAGGACCCATGCTGGAGCAGGGAAAACTTAAGAGGACAGAGCAGCAAAGAACTGCCCTGAACTGACTGCAAGCCCCATGCCCCATCCTCCTCCGATGCTTGGGGGGAAGAGGAGCTAGGAACAAAGCAGCAAATGAGCCTGAAATAATCAGGGGATGGGAGGAAGATGGTTTATTTTTTTCCTTTGTTTCTCCCTGTCCAACTCTATGTTACTTGGTAATAAAATAGTTTTCCCCAAGCCTAGTCAATTCTGTTTTGCATGTGATGGCAACTGATAACTGATGTCCTTGCATTTATCTCGACAACGAGCTTTTTAGTCATGTTTTCTCCTGTCCTGCTGAGGAGGGGGAATGAGAGAGCAGCTGGGAGGGTGTCTATCAGCCGGAGAAGGCCAACCCACCACATGCATATGATAGTTTCTGTTACCTTTTATAAGCAACAATATCTGTTTTCTTTTACAATATACTGCCACTTCTTAAGTGTTTTTAGTGCAGCTCGGACAATGTTCTCATTTCACAGTGCTGCAAAATACGGAACTCAAGAACTGCACAAATATGGCAGAGAGAAACACATGCCAGATGCTCACTGTAATTTCTGGCTTATCTTGCCTTTAGTGACATTAATCATTTTTATAGTTATAATGCCTGAGACAGTCTCTGGAATCAAAAGACTCCAGAAATTACCTTGTGAATGTCATACATTTGCAATAAAATTATTCAGCTTCAAGAAATTTAATACCATAAAAGACAAATAAGACAACTCTTTGAAGATACCATAAAGCTAAGTTAATATTTTGAAGAGCCAATCATTAATTTAATGTGACTAATTATTTTGAAATGGAAATATTTCTGTGAGGCAATATTTTAATGCACTAAACCATTGAATAAAATGAAAAATGTACTTAACAGCAAACAAAGAAACCACAACTAATGTGTGGCTAAGTAAAAACTTAGCAGATAAAAAAAACATGCAAGGTACCCAAGACTGTATTGCCAGAAGACTTTGCAAATACAATTTTTCTGAAGTTACTGGAAGGTTAAAGGTTAGCCCTTATATTACTGGTAGAAAACTTCTGTCAAGACCAGATCTCATGAGATGTCATATATCATCTCTAAAGATCATACATGAATCTCAGTGTGCCATGAATCTAAGAGTAACTAGGAATGTAAGGCCAAACACAACTACCGAGAAAAAAAATTAGATGCTACTGTCTGAGTATGAACATCCACATTTTTGTTTATCTTTTCATTATCTCATTATGTTATTTCACATTATTCTCAGAAAACTGAAGACCACTATATTGTTATACCCATTCTGGTCTGCTCCAAGCAACTATCCTTCCATCAATCTCAGCAAAATTGTATCTCACTGAAGCATGTTCCAGGTGTCAACTGACATGATCTCAGCTGGTCATTAACTTTGTTTAGCAATATTATTTTCAGACATGTAACACAGTCCCATCCCTTTTCTTTGTTTTCTTTCGTGGCCATAGCCATGGGCATTTTGCTGACCCAGGAACCTAACACAGTCAACAACCTTTCCAGGCACATTTCCATTCGAATAGATCTTTCTGAATAAAGAGGGCTAAACAAAAGTCCTCTTGAGACCTTACTGATTCTTTGGCAAACCAAAGAGATTAATACGAAGTGGTATAAAGAAGTCTCTGCTTAATACTTTGCTGGAGCTACAAGGGACCACCACTGGGCCTTTCCTGAAAGACAGAACAAAGTTCTGTCAACATGAGTGAGGGGTATTTAACATCTTGGCAAAAATTAATCAGTACAGTAACCAAAGAATGAGATAATTGAGAGGAAATAATTCATCGTACAAAAAAAGATCCTAAAGTCATGAGTAAGTTGATTTTCTGTGGATATCTCTTACTTATTCATGAAAAGGAATCATATACTTCTTCAGTTTTGCCGCTGTTAAAAGTCAGACTCAGATACCACTGTACATGGAAAGTACCCAAGGCAGTCATCAAATACTATCCTAAGCAATGTGTACCTCCTTTCCAAAGGACAGAACTAGGTTCAATTCTACATCCAAGATCCAAATACAAAGAATAAATTCCACCTATGTTCAGAAGATTTGCACAAGACCTAGTAATGACTTAATACCTAAGTCCTCAAAACAGACATTTAACTCCACAAACCATGCATAGAATTTCTCCTGGCCTTATATATGATATGTACTTGAAATACATATTTTTTGGGATTTGTTCACCCAGGATAATATGAAGATTCAGGACCTTGATAAATTTTAATTTAATATTGGAGGTAATATATTTCAGAAAACTATGTGACATCCAAATTTGTGTCAGAGTCAGGCTAAGTTTGAAGGTGATAAAATATAATTCACAGAAAAAAAAAAAAAAAGACAAAACAATCCCCCCAAAACCACAACAAAACACACACCTGCCAGAAGAAACTCTCAAACAAGTTTAGGGACTACACAAAGGGTACCTTAGCAAAACAAAATTTAAGGAGGTAGTTAACATACCATATTGACATAGCAGTTATGGTGGTTTCAATTGCACTATTCTGTGCTGCAAGTCCAATGCCACCACTACATGTTCCAGTTGCCCGGTCCCATACCTTCCAGACTGAGCAAAGACTTGATACAAAGCACGGAAATGTAAGCAGAACTTTGAAACAAACCAAAATTTGAGAGCTTTGGAGCAAAATTTGGGTTGTATAAACTCATGAAAAATTCTGACTTTGTTTTCTGTAAATCTGATAACTTCACATGAAGAAACAATAATAGTTTGTCTATGAGTTTGTTTGCCAATGCAGCAAGGTGGGCTGTAAGACATTAACATTACTTTCTCCTGAGTATCTTCTTACTTTCTTCACTGATAAAATAAAGCTAACCTAAACTGAAAGCTTGAAGTTGCTCTTTAGTATAAAGAAGTACAGCAGCATCACCTTTTTTGAAATATAAGGTATAGGTATATGACTGCTTGTCTCAGGGAGAATTTTGCTAAGAGTTTAAAGATGCTGTGAAAGATGAGGAAAGCATTCCCCCAAATGTGAAAGATTCACAAGTAAGGATGTGTATGCTCAGTAAAATGCTCATTTGATTTCAGTATAATAATTAGCACATGGATTAAATGCAATATTAAAGTGAGTTCTATTTCTGCAAAGCTGGATTTAGGGGATTATTTTCCAAGGCTGGCCAAATTACTGCATTTAGCTGAGCACCAAAAGAAGGTGGATAGGAAGAGGGAATATAATTGTGAACTGAACATACAAAAAGTGGTTAAGAATACAATATAATAAGAATGTAAGCAAGAAATAGGATTAAGTAAGGCTTCAGGAATAGAAAAACATTTGTAGAAAAGATACAGTGGTTTAGAACAGGGCTGACAGTTTTCTGTCAAAGGTTTTACTCCCTGAAGCTACGCGGAGCTTCACCGTGTTTATCTCAATGGAGACTTTCATCTAGATAAATACATACAATATCTGAAAAACAGGGCAAATAGCAAAGAAGCCTGGAAGACAAGTCAAGACCAAAAATAATTGCAAAGGCATTCAATATGAAAAAGCTCTACAGCCAAAAAGTTGTAGTTTTTTTAAATTAAAAAAGGTTCCCCCCCATGCTGCGCCATGACACAAAATCTAACAGCTTCTATTATAAAAATATATTTTGAGTCATCCCATTGGAAAAAACTTTTTTTTTTTCTTAATAAAATCAAATTTTGTGAAAAATCTAGAACTTTTAAGAAGACATACCAAACTATTTGAGGAGACGGGAACATAAGGGTAAAAGAAAACATTAATTTCCTGGCACTCAAGGCTTTATGCGCTTCTTTTTTTATCTCAATCATCCAGTATCACAGGTTGTTTAATATTTAATATCGCAAATTATTTGACCTAGGTAGAAACAAGAAGTGGATTTCTGCACAGAGCATTCAGAATGTCAGTCAGATTACAACTAATGGCAGTGCTGAGGTTTATTAAAACTCCTGTGGTTCACTTAGCCAAAGAGCTTTCTGGCATCACCAAGAATGATATATTATCATTGCTGTTAACATTTTAAATGATTAAATAAAAAGATACTTAGTGTAAAACAACTGATGTGTACAGAGAAAGGTTGAAGTATTGTCTCTGGTCTACAGATAAATAGCCAAATTGTTGTCTGCCATTTTATTGTCCTTTTCCATCAGACATTAGACATGCCACTACTGATTTCAATGCATCCCAAATGAAGATAACTAGCCATATCTTATGTGATGATTCTTACCATGCATAGTATCTGTTTCCAACCAGATGTAAGAATTTTTGAAACGTAGTTGACCTGTGGTCTAGCTGCACATAGCTTGCCCCAGAAGCTGCCACTTGAATAGCACTTGAAATTCAAGTCTTCACCTCAGAAACTCGGAAGTCTACATACACTGAAGTCTCTGGAAATCTAGATATCTCCCTTGCCTTAATCCTCCTACAGAATAGCAGCATTAAGTCAGTTTTATGACTTCTGTATGTATATAAACATGCACTCCAGACAGAGCTGTGGAGGAAGGGTTCTTCTGAACTGAAAAATTTTCAGACTCCGGTTTTCCTCCCAAATGTTCTAGTGTGATTAAAAACAAACTTTGTGAAACAGATTTATGCTGGTGTAAAATCAAAGTCAGCATGGATTAGTTGACCTTTTAGAACTGTGTTCCTCACTTCCAAACCAGTAAAAAATTGAAAAATGGATAAGCTTGAATGATGAGTGGCATTAAAATAGAAGGAGTTGAAACTTCAGCAAAAAGGTATTCTAGAAGTAATGCAACTGTTTGTTAAGGTCTCCCCCCACTCCCTGATTCGATCATTTGCTATAAAGCAGGCAGAGTTCAACACTGCAAAACAGCGGAATTAATGATGGAGTTAAACTGGGGGAAGGAAGCGTCCTCTCCTTTCGTACATCAAAAGCAGGTTGCCTTCCTCGGTAATCCTCAAACCATGATGGCATCTTACATCTTACTCTGCCCACCCCACCATCTACCTCATATTTTACAGCTGAGATGCACACACTTTTTTAAAAGATACAGCAAAGCCAAGAACAGAGTTTAGACAGGACAACTATGAACGCAAGTTTTCCTCTCAGGAAAAGAAGAAAAAAGTGCTGTCAGAGAGGAAATGACTTGGCATGAAAGCTAAAATCCTTTGCCAAGTACATGAAAGACACACATTGCAGACCATACGTTGGAAAAGTGTTCCTTGATTTAAAAAAGAAAATAAAAATTAAATGAAAAGATCCTTCTCTGTTGCTTTACAAGTTACATAGGCCTGGGAATCAACAGGGGTATAGTAACCTCCTTGCCTTTATTTTAACAGTCCATGTTATGATCAAGCTCTTACTACACAAGAGCATTTAATGTGGAGTCACTAGAGTCAGTGTAAACTTTCAGAGGTTAACAGAGCTTTTTTGTCAATTAAGTTTTAAAAAAAGAAAAGCAAAAATGTGAAATGTTCCCAGAATGAGAATTTGCCTGCCAAGATCCACACAGACCCAATTTTTATGGACAAGTTACAACTCTTTTAAAATGTTTTTTAATGGAAATACGAATGTGGATACAATTTAAAAAGAATGAGTGCCATAAATAGAGAATTGAAAGTTTTTACAGTCTTTTCCAGGTGTTCTCTTCAGAGTTGCTCTCCTTGGCAACTCTTCACTGTAGTTTCCGATAATGTTAATTAGCACCTTGGCCTGGGCTTTTGGGTATGTGAGCCTTTCGTCACCTTCAAGTTTTTTCCAATTAGAGGATCATTATCCTTTGCTTGACCAAAAGTGTGTTTTTATGCTAAAGGAAAACAGAGGGTTAGCAGTAGTTTTCACAGCATCACAGACCAGCTGAGGCTGGAGGGCACCTCTGGAGATTGTCCAGTCCAACCTCCTGCTCAGAGCAGAGACTGCTGCAGCAGGTTGCCCAGGACTAAGCCCAGAGGCCTTTGAATCTCTCCAAGGATAGAGTCTCCAAAACCTCTCTGCACAACCTGCTCCAGTGATTGATCACCCTCACCATAAAGAAGGGTTTTTTTATTCTTAAATGGAATTTCTTGCATTTCAGTTTGTGTTCCATTCACTTTTAACTCCAACAGGTAACAATGAAAGCTCTCAACTCCACAGAATGGAGTGTGGCATAAAAACATATTCAGAAGGTGAAGTATTGAAGGGCTGATCACCTGACAGAGCAGGACACTTGTCCTGCTGCTATACATTACCACTCACTTTTTCTATTAGTAGCATGAAGGT
The DNA here is from genome assembly GCF_000696875.1 of Nestor notabilis. Taxonomy (NCBI): domain Eukaryota; kingdom Metazoa; phylum Chordata; class Aves; order Psittaciformes; family Psittacidae; genus Nestor; species Nestor notabilis. The sequence goes on along the minus strand of NW_009942259.1, from coordinate 4,868 downwards.
TTGCTAAACAAAACAGCATCAAAGGTTTCTCTTTTCTTTTGGCCTGGGTACTGGACAAATTATCTCTCAGCTTTATCCCATTTTGGAATGTAAATGCAATAGGGACACTGAGCTGGAATGCAGTCTGTTATGAGATGGCTGTGTCTGTAAGCAGGAGGACCTGCAACATGGAATTCAGTGGGACCAATACCATGGTGAACATAAATACCACTTGTCATGAGTAATGACATAAGCCACAACTCTCTAAACGTGTCTTCTTTTAAAAACTAGTGAAATGTGTATTTTGTTGGTGAGTGGAGGCTTAGAATTTAACTACAGAGTTACAGTTTATGTTGTTATTGTTGTTATATATTATTGTTACTATTACATCGTTCCTGGACCTTCGGTAGAGAAGATATTACGTATTTCTCTTTTTATGAAAAAACAGCAACAGTCAAAACAAAACCTTGCACTGGGTGTCGTACTTAGTATTTGACAACATGTTAAATCACAGCTGGATAGACTAAACCTTCTTATTTAATGATTACATATCTAAGAGATTTCTTTTACATATTGGTTCAGTTAACATTCAGCAAACACTGTGCTCATGGTATCCACACCTATATGCTACTTTTTGACAGAAGAATATTAACAAGTGGTTATTCTACTAGAATGTTAGATAGGTATATCTAGTGCAAGGACACTTTTGTAAGATACAGATTCTTTGGTCAAGCAAAAATTTGGAACAGACACAGCCTCTTTTTCACAAACTGAGCTCTCAACTTTGTGCTAAATATGTGCAGTTCTAAGATTAGACTTAAGATCCTCCTCCCTTGATACGTTTAACTACTTTCAGCATCATAGCTAGTCCATATGACTTCCTTATCCTAAAATTGCTCACTTGCTGTTTACATCTGTGCAATGCTGAAAGCAGAAAACAGACTGAAAGTCACGCATGATTTTATTTAATCTTCAGTGTTACCATTAATTTTAAAAAACACCTAACCAATTTTTTTTTCCTAATAATCTGTAATTTACATGACTCATAACTAGTATATGAGCTTATAGAACAGAACATGAGTGATTGGGGGGTGAGGGCTGTATTTAAGTATTAAACAGAGAAGTGTAACCATTTTAACTGCTTCTCTGTACCTCCTAGTCAGTTTCTACTGTTCACAGAAACTTGTAATATAGCAAAGACGACAAATCTGCGTAAAATCCAGAGCCATGGAAATCATCATCAGGTCTTTTTGCTTTGTTTTCCAATTAAGGGGATTTTACGTAAATGGTGTTATGGTAATGTGATTCATTGAAACAGTCATTCCCTTAACTCTACGCTTTTTAAAAGAATAATCTACCTTAAACTCCCTGAAATTAACCATATACATATCACAGGGCAAAGCAACCTTCAATCCTGCACCCCAGGAATAGGGAAGGAACAATGAGAAGCAATCACAGGACAAAACTGTCTTGTCAAGCACCTTTGTGAAACATCAGCATCGTACCATCATAGTGTAAATGAAAAGGCAAACAGACCTCACCTCTCCCCTCACCTCTCTTCTCCCCTTTCGCTTGTCAATTATTTATGTTTTTTCCTACTGAGACATGAATTACATCATTAGAACATGTCCTATTCGAGTACGTAACTTATAAACATGAAATGAATACTGGAGTATGTCACAGTAGTGGCAGATCTCCCTAGGAAACATGTATAAACACACACTTAAATAAAGAGAGAAAGAGTTTAAAGAAAAAATAATAAATCCCAAACCAATTAGAAAGCATAATATGAAACTTTGGTTAAGGTGAAGTTAATAGGAATTTAGGCACTTGCTTTGTTGGAGTCATTGTTGGGGTTTTTACATTCAATCTTGTTGAACACTGGTAAAAATAAAATGCTTGAATTTTCAAGACTTTTAATCCAGTATTTCTCTGCTAGGAGTATACATAGTCGAACATAGTAACACCAGTTTACGGTATCTGTGCTCTCATTTTCAAGTTAGTCACCTTTTAATCAGCAAATTTCTGGAACTATTAGCTTGATTCAGAATGTTATTAATACAATTATTTTGTCTGGGGAGAAAAGATCTGCCTCCTTCTCTCTAAGGGAGCATCATTCTCTTAAACCTGCGTATGTCACCTGCTATTCCTACTAAACTAATGTTCAGTATTGCACAAGCATAAAATAAAGGAGGCATTGAGCAATCTGAATTAAGAAAACCTTTTTTTTTTTTTTTTTGGCTTTTTCTCAAAAACATGACAAAACTACTGGGACTGAAAAGTTCTTTATAATTCAGTTATCCATGGTTGTTCCTCAGACCTCCTACAGCCTACATTTTCTTGGCGAGTACATGGGAGCTCAGCTTCCATGTGACACTGGCCAGATCCAGTGTAGTCCTAGCTTGTGTACTGGTACCTGAGTGAATATACATAAATTTCAGGGACTTTCCTACCTAAGCACAGCTATAAAGATGCATTTTGGGAATTACATTCTTTACTTAGTCCTGCTTTTTAGGTCACTACCAACCAATCAGTTTAGTTTCCCTGCATGTTACTGGACACTACCCAGCTGTATGTAATACATAGTTTAAATAAACACTTACAGATATAAACCAAGAAGTGGTTTCTCCTGGTAAATGAACTTGGTCTGACTGGAAAGGGAATAGGTATTTTGAGGTAATTCCCTTGCCTGCAGTTACATTTCAGTGCTTGGAATTTCAGCAACTGGCTGATTTTTATCCAAAAGAACATATCATATGTCAGAGGTGTCAGGTGGACAAAGGCAGACTTCCATTTAGTTGTACACTGGTACCTATTCACACAACAAGCAACACAGTGAGTTTACTAATCCTGTGCTGCCAACATGCAACATGCTCAGGGGAAACCTTGGCTTTAGTTTCCAACCTCATTCAGCCTTCTAGCCTTTCTATTGAGACATCGCTAAGCCACATTTGTAAAGCACACTGTTTGTAGATGTGTCACAACAACACTGATGCAGAACCACTAGGCGTGTCTTTTCATAGGCAAACAATATTCTCATATATCGCACCCTTAGCATTCAGGACAGTTATTCTCTTCTTCCATATTGACCTCAGACATCCAGATCAGAAGGGAAGAAGAAGGAGACATAATACTCATAGGCAGTATAAGCTAGGAAGAGAACACCATCTGTGGTACTTAAACATTTGAGGGAGTTAAAGATATCCCACTAAACAAGGCAAAGAAAGATAAATGCCTCCTGTTTTTTCCTGTATGAAGAACTGCAAAAGCACTGGTCTTGTGTTCCACTCACTAGATGCCATCTTCAAAGCATCCAAACAAACCATCAATCACGGCAATCCCAAGCACAAATACAGGGTGGTTGGGGAATGGATTAAGAGCAGCCCTGAGGACAAGGACTTGGGGGTATTGGTTGATGAAAAAGCCCAACATGACCAAGCAGTGTGAGTTGCAATCCCGAAAGCCAACTGTATATTGGGCTGCATCAAAAGAAGTGTGACTAGGAGGTCTAAGGAGACGATTTTCCTCTCTACTCCACTCTTGTGAGACCCCACCTGGAGTACTGTGTTCATATTTGAAGACCCCAACACAAGAGTGACATGGACCTGCTTTAGTGAGTCCAGAGGAGGGCTATGAAGATGATAAGGGGGCTGGAGCATCTCCCATAAAGACAGGCTAATGGTCTTGGGCTTGTTCAGCCTGGAGAAGAGAAGGCTCTGGGGAGACCTTAAAGCAGCTTCCAGTACCTAAAGGGGGACTACAAGAAATCTGGAGAGGGACTTTTTACAAGGGCATGTAGTGATAGGACAAGGAGAAATGGCTTTTAGTTGAAAGAGGGATTTAGATTAGACATACTTCCCTGTGAGGGTGGTGAGGTGCTGCCCAGACACAGCCAGGTGGGAGGTTGCCCAGAGGAGTTGTGGATACCCCATTCCTGGCAGTGTTCAAGGCCAGGTTGGACGGCGCTTTGAGCAACCTGGTCTAGTGGAAGGTGTCCCTGCCCATGGCAGGGGGGGCAGAACTAGATGATCTTTAAGGTACCTTCAACCCAAACCGTTCTATGATTCTATAAGCAAAACAAAACAAGCCTCTTCAAGTAACCGCAGCTCTTCTTCGTAAGTATTTCTCCATGAAATCCTGCTCATCACATGAACTCATCACACCCTGCAGCCTCAGAAGGACCTGATGCCTGCAGAGTTTGTAGAATTTATCCCTGTCTTATCTTCAGTAACACTGAAGAGAGTCATTGCCTCAGGCTCCAGCCTTTCCCTCTGGGTTTGTGGGGTGAACTGCTTTCCCCAGCTATGGCCAGGTGCTAGGCTCTTCTCACCAGTGTCTTGTGACGAAAGCTCCAGCTCATATGCAGAGAGCAGTTCCTAAAGATTTAGGTGTATCAAGCAATTAAAAAAAAAAGTAATTGAAAATGCTGCATTTTCAGATTATGCTTCATTCCAAGCAATTAAAAAGCGGGAAGAGGGGCACAGATTACTGTCATCCTGATGGCTAAATGAAGTTCATTTACACAGGAAGTAATCTGAACCGACTGTTGGTACGAATCTCAAATGAAATCGAATGAAGGCTGTTAATTCTGAAACACAAACAAACAAACAGTTTACATTACGGCTTATTTAGTTAAGTCTGTTTTACGGGTGAAGTAAGCTAAGAAGAAAAAAGGCCGTTTTAACACTTAGCACATTGTTCACCAAGGAGTTTAAAACAGTTTAACCCGAGTGGTAATTCCTTCCTCCACCCCCGAGTTTGCTGTATCTAGCTACAAAGCGTCCCCAAATTCCCTCTCAGCCTAGCTGACACCGCTCGCTGCCTTCAAGCTGCGCCCGGCCAGCTGCACGCCTCTGGACTTGCCCCGCTAGGACCGCGGTCCCCACAGC
>NW_009942258.1:0-19176 GCF_000696875.1 Nestor notabilis | reverse complement strand
ATAATAAATGATAAAAGATAATGAAAAAATAAAGTAATAGTTAAAAATGCTTTTTTCATGTGTCTAATTAAAATGCATGGAAAAAAACACAGTGTTTTAAACATTAACATACTTTAGCACACATTGTTTCTACATACGTACAGCTCCAGCTGGTTTTCATGTAAGTTGCATCAATGTAATTGAGAGCATAATTTGTCATATATATCTTTTAAAATAAATTTTAATTTTAGAAAACAAAACTTCTAGTATTTAATCTGCAGATGGTATTTTGATTACCTGACTTAATTAATTACTCATATGACAGTGCACTGTTCCTAGTGTTGGAAGTTCACATGAAACTTCATGCATCACAATATATTAAGACATAGGCTGAATGCACAGAATGTATCTTGTTTGAAATTCCTGTGCTGTGGTTTCATGATTATGCTTATTAAGTTCCTAGTTAACCGAAGACTGCAAACCAAAAGGTCAACATTTAAAAAATTCCCTGATGTACAATCATGACATTTTAGGAGAGGATCAGCAAATGGGAAGACAGCAATGTTGCTGGAAGGTATGTTGACCAACATTGGGTTTGCTGTTCCTCTATTCTTAACTGAGTCAGATCACATTCCACTGTTGGTGCCAGCAGTCTACCCAAACCTGCAAGTGCCCTGTTCCTCCACTGTCACATTTCCAGGTAGATCCTGAACCACCAGAGATTTATGGGAGACATGTCTGGTACCAAACAAGAAGCACTGATGATCCTAATGGCAATGAGAAGCTTCTCAAGAACTTGTATACTTCCAGAGTTAATGTGATTACCAGACCTAGGGTCAGAACAAATTTTTCCTCTAGCTCAGGCTTACATGGCTTATAGAGAGACTGCAAAAAGGAAAGGAGCATGGCATGTGACGTGTGACTATGAGCATTTTGCTGGGGACATAATGCTCCCAAGTACCTCATGACAATGAAATATTCTTGCTTTCTTGGTAGCACAATTCATGTTTTTCTCGCTAGGATTTTGATACAATAGGATTACCTCCCTTTATGAAGACAGGCTGAGAAAGTTGGGGCTGCTCAGCCTGGAGAAAAGAAAGCTGCGTGGAGACCTCATAGCAGCCTTCCAGTATCTGAACTGGGCCTATAAGGATGTTGGGGAGGAACTCTTCATTAGGGACTGTAGTGGTAGGACAAGGGGTAATGGCTTCAAACTTAAAACAGGGGAAGTTTAGATTAGATATAAGGAAGAAGTTCTTCACAGTGAGGGTGGTGAGGCACTGGAATGGGTTGCCCAAGGAAACTGTGAATACTCCATCCCTGGAGATGTTCAAGGGCAGGATGGACAGAGCCTTGGGTGACATAGTTTAGTGTGTGGTGTCCCTGCTCATGGCAAGGGGGTTGGAACTAGATGATCTAAAGCTCCTTTCCAACCCAAACCATTCTATGATTCTATGACATCATATCCACTTCTATATCATTTTAGAACTGCCTACTTGTAGAGGTGTGCGTGCACAGCAAGTCGCAGGCTGGTATGCCACTAATGCTAAATTCTGGACTTGGCCTTCTCTGGCTACATTGTATTTTTTGCTTGGAGCAGCAGTGAAGTTTTGAAGCAAATCCTAGAGTCCTCATTTGCTACCTAATGGTTTGTTTCACTAAGTAGTTCTGGTGTGTACTAGCAGGAAGTTACAAGTGGAATCCTCTCCAGATGCGTATCAAGCAACCTCCAATACTTAAGCAGACATAAAGCTCAAATAAAACTTACACAGCTTTCAGCCAGGGATCAGAGTAAATTTAACCCAAGAGAAAACATTCAAACCACATATAGCATAGATGAACGGGCCTAAGCACCAAATACATTGCTCTAATAATCTGTTCCTCCTGAGTCCAATTACCTGCTTATGCAGACATTATCCATACCCCCTGCAACCTTGCATGTTACTGATCTTTAGCATGAAATCCAAACCTGTAGCTCTGTTAGTTTACTGCTTGGGACTAACACTGCAGATGCTATGACTACACTGCAATTGGTCATTAACATTTCATATAGTTTCATGTGTACTGTATTCATTTTCTTCTTGGAATTTCTGTGCTTATACTAAATACCCACACTTCGACATCTGTGACTTCTGTGCGACAAAAAAATAGTTCAGCTGAATTATCTGGTTAAAGAAAATAACTATACAAAACTACCGTGAACACTCTGAAATTTTGTCTAACATACACTTAGTAATTTTAAGCTTCAAAGGTAATACAGATGCTACTAGTATCTTCAAATATTTTTTCATTGTTAACACAGCTAAAGCTATTTACTGATGAATAAATAAAGATACCTACAAAAGTGTCACTGACTTTGTTGCTGTTTGATTTCGGTTTTTAATGGGTTTATCCTTTTTAATTATTACCACGTTGTGACGTTTTTGAAATAGAGCCAAATAAAGTAAGCGTTTTGGGAAAGCTGTCCCTCTAGATCTTAGTCTTAGGTTCCTCACATTAAAAAACAAGTTAATTTGTCATTAACACAGCTGACATTCAATTTCCTTACCTCTCCTTCAGACACAATACCAGTTACAACCCAGCTTTATCTAAAATCTCAATACTTTCTGCGCTTTTACATTCAGAATTACAGAACAGCTTACAGCCACACCTGCAGTCAATGAAAGCATGCATTACACACCTCTCACCCTGTTTCACAAAAAACATACCATGTAACATGACAGGAACATACTCTGATTTTTGTTCCCTTGACATACACTTAAACAAGAGAGAATAATTTTATATGAAAGCAACATTAAGCTGCAGTTTAAGCTTTCAACTTCTCTCTTACTCCATCCAAAACCTTGTGCTGCTTCCTAGTATTTGCTGTCCGCTGAGTATTAACATGTTCGAAATTCATTACTTGATTCTGTGCTGAGATTTACAGCCTTGTTGCTCAGATTCTTCAACATTTGGAATGTACCATACATACAAGGCCTACTCAAAAAAGTACCTACCATGTCCATTACAACTGCCATCTGCATGAATATGACCAATACATTTGGTGTACCTTTTCTGAACATCTGAGTTTCTAAATGAAGTTGCGGTATATACACACACAACGTCAAGAGAACTTGCAACAGAAAAAACCAAACCAAAACAAAACAAAAAAACAAACCAAAACCAAATCTGGTTTGCTTAATACTGTTCATAGTATGTCACATTGCATCAAGCATTTCACTTTGTATTCCAAGGCAACCAAATACCATTTAGACTGTATGTGACGACTTAAAGTATGAAAAGCTGAAGAATCTTAGCTAATCATTCCATACGTATTTGTGTAACCATTCTTTACTGAACAATCCTACTGAGAAAACAGTAATCACAGTCTAATCCACCCAAAGTTGTTCTTTAATAATTAGTATGTAACACATTTTTCTGTAGTAATGAAACTCCAAACCTTCAGAACTTAATGTTCTACTCAGGACAGACAAGAAGTGAGAAAAGTATTTTAAGGAGAAAGGCAATTTAATTTAAAATAAAAGCAAAGACATTATTTTAACTAACCCTCCATTTATCTTTCAAATATTCTCCCTACAGTTTCCTATTTCAGAATCAAGTTTGGAAAATTACACACAAGAGAAAGAAACTAAACAACTCTACTACTTGAGAAAGATTGCTCAAACTGATTGGTTTTAAATCAAGAAACAAGAACTATGATTTCAGAGATTTAGAATGCAAGAGGAAAGAGATGGCATAAAAAAAAAATATATGCCCTCTTTACAAAGAAGTATCTTTAATGTCTAGACACTTAAGAGGTAAATCAGCCCTGAATGTATGATAACTAAACTGATCTATGTTTAAATAACTGTTTCCAAACTTTGAGAAGTGAAGTTAAGCTTCCAGATTTATGTATAGAATGGAAAATCATTACCCTTTCCTATTACTGAACACTACCAAGTAGTAAATCAGAGCAATCTGCATCACAAACATTCTACATAGTGGGGGAAAACAATACTTTCCAACAATCTCTTGCTTCAACAGCACAAACACCTTTAAAAACAGAAGCTGCTTTTTAATGTTTAATGTATATATTGTATGATAATCTAAGTATTTATCACATTAAAAAAAAACAAAACAAAACAAAACAAAAACCAAATCCAAATACAGTCCAAAGAGAGTATTCCTAATTTTTCAGACAATGTCTTCCCTTCTTACCTTGTCTGGAGGTGCAGGAGGGTGAAATCTCTTTGCACAAACTAGAAATGCATCAGGCTGTGGCTTGCCAGACTTCACCTCAGGGTCATCTCCCAACACAATATGATGAAAAAGACTGAAGAAGTCTTTGTGTCTGACTGTTTTAATCCGAAATGACTCTTCGGATGAGCTGGTGGCAACAGCCATGGGTATATTGTGTTTGTGTAAATGACGAATCATCTTATCAACCCCTGCAAGACAAATATATACATTTTGGGTTTTATATATGTGCCTATATGTAGGTATCTCTATTAATATTTACAACTACTTACTTATTTAGCAGTATTTCAACAACATTGTCTTACTGAATGTAACAACCTATTTCAATCAGTTAAATGTAGAAGAAAATTCTTGCTATATCTGAAACATTCCTTTTCCACACAAAAATCATGGAACATTCCTCGAAGTGTATATTTGTTCTGCCATCAAATGACACTTTTCTCAAAGTATGCCAAAAATGGGTTCAACATCATTGCACCCACTAGAAGCTCATTAAGTAATGTTCCCAACGTTATGTATGTTTATTATTTCAAACTCTCTGTAAGTGAGAGAAAATCACACAGGGGAGCATTTTATATTCTACACAGTTATGCTCCTGAAAAGAAAAAAAAATAAAAATAATCAAAGTCAAAGAAATCTACTCTTCTCACTCAATGGTACAGTTTTAATTTCTGAATCAGGTATTAAACTGGTGTAAACCAGCCCTAAGACAGCTCATTTTCTCTCTTTTGCAATTACTAAAGCAAGCAACACTGGGCGGAGGAGGAGAGCTGTCAGTCACAGTTGTTATACCAGAGGTTTATCTATTAATGCTGTGAACCCAGAGTAATGAACACCTCAAGCCTAATGGGCAGAAACTTCAATCCAATCTAGACTTCTCTAGAAGGCTAATGCAGCAAACAGTGAAAACACAGCAGCCTGTGTAAGAGGGAAACATACTTCGTTATTTGGTGCAAGTTTTGAGTTTCCTGCGCAGAGGCTTCAATGCTTCCTCGCTGAAGCATTTTGAATGTTGGATACCTCTCCCAGACAAAACAATTAGCAATGTCTAATAGAGAACAACAGTGGACATCTGCTCTTCACTAATTCACAAGCGAAAATCCCTCTGTATCTGTAAATCATTTCAGCTCTGCTTCTTGGCATGAATCCAAACTGTGTTGGACACAAGATTATTAGTTTCAGGGAGATAAGCCTTCAGTTGACTTTTGACTCTTTCAATCAACATGAGAATGATTCTCTGTTTTCATTTTGCATCTGCATGAATTCTTATCCTACTTTTCATGCCCAATTATACTAAAGTAATCTTATTCCCTCCCTCCTAATTCACTGCTATACTTACATCTGGTCCCTGCTCCCTCAAAACATTCCTACTCCTCAAGCCCATTTAATTCTTTCCTTTGCTACCCCAGCATCTCTAATCTACACTTCCCAATAGCTGGGCAATAGTCATATGCCCAACTTTAAGAACTTACTACTGATAATAAAGTGTGCAGATTAGCAAATAGGTGCATTAACTAACACATCTATTTGGAAGCATGACCTGTAGATGTGGCCTCTGCAGATTTCCTCTCTATTCTCCAGAATCTAATCAACCAAGTAATAACTGATATTTCCCGCTCTATGCTTGTATTTGAAGCCAGCCTTTATTTTAAATACATGCACTTCTGTGATATTAGATTTCCAGTTGGACAGAAATAACAAGTGTTATTCCTCCTCCAGTGCCAATGCATCACCCATTTAAAAGCCTTAAGGCCCCTTAAATGGTTATCCTAATAATAAGCAACTGCATTTTTTTTTCCAAATGATGCTACTGTGTCCTCTCAATGAAATACAATGCTAAATACCAGTTTACTTTTTATTCCAGATAGAGACCATGTTTTCATTTTGAAACATGTGAAGTAAATTCATATTAAGTTACTGGAAGTATTAGATATCTTAATGTAAAGCAGTAGTTAACATGTTTTTTTTTTAAAATAAAATGCGTTCATTCTAAATAATCTGCAACATTTACCAAGGCTAGCACATCGTGTGTGTGGTAATATACAGAAGTCCAAAGATTCCACAAGAAAGAAGACGTCTATCTCCGATGCCCTTACTATGATATAGTTAGTTTTCTCTAAAGTTGTGTTCTTTACAGATAGATGATTTTCTTCAGTCCCATTGCATCACAGCTTCAGTTCATCTGTCACAGGGTATGTTTACTCTACATTTCTATTGGAGGTAGCCAGACACAGAAAAGCACTGTTGCAGAAAGGTTATTTCTTCAAGATTATCTTATATTCCCCCAGCACATGTCATGATTTTAGTGTGTAAATGTGTGTGTGTGCACTTTTGTCTTTCTGGTTTCCCTCACTACAAGTGAGCTGAAATGCAGTTGTACCTAATAGCTTCATAGAGCACAGATTTACATTGTTCAGAAAATGCAATTTAATAAAAATATGCCATTTTAAAATTATTATTTGCATATGTGTAAACATAGCAAGATAAATTAAAAAATAAAAGGGGAAAATCAGCTGCATGGAAAAAAAATTAAATTGCATATGGAAGAATAGGTAGCATAACTTATCCAGCTCAAGACAACAGCAGTTGAAAAATATTGTCATTCCAGGTTTGTTAGTTCTTTGTAAAAGCTACAGATCAACAAAATAATTCCGTTTGCATCAATTACCACCAGTAAAGCTCTAGACACTTTGCCACCACATCAAATAACTGACACAATTATTGTACTAATTCAGCATACAATTCTTCATTAGGAAAACAGTATCTTTCTTAGTATCTTTCTTGTGTTTTTTTTACAGAAAACTACAACAGAAGAGGAAGTGGGGAACTGTTGTAAAGATCTTTAAGAAACTGCCCCAGCATAAACTTTGTCATGATATCCCCTACAGCTACATAGTTTTTCAACCAAATGAAGATTTCAGTTACATAAATAAATAAATAAAATTAGTGGCTATGAAGAAGTATGGTGAAAATTCCTGTAAACTCACTAACTTTTAACTTACTTGTAGCTACCATGTCAGGGATCGAGGCCCATGCAGCACAGGGACTCATGTGCTAGGCTTCCTGGGACTGTCCTCTGCCCCTCCCACTGAAAGCTTAGCCACATGCAGCAATTTTTTTTTTTTCTTTCTGCATCTTTGATTAAAAACAGTAGATAAAGAAAGACCAAAAGAAATAAGGATTTCTGTTTTCCAGCTCAAGGGTACAGTCCTATATACACATACAATAACAATCTTAGCCTGTACAACATAAAAATAATCATAAAAAAAATCAGGAATAAATATCCCACATCACTATGCTTTCTTTCCAAATGTACTCTTTCATTTCAAGTAATCAAAAAGGTAAAAACTGTTACTTCATCTCTTTAAATATCAAGTTTTGGAACAGACACAGAAGCTTACTGTCATGTCATCTTACTGGGCAATCTGTTCCAGTGTCTCATCATCCTCATTGTAAAGAATTTCTTACTAATATCTAATCTAAATCTACCCTCTTTCAGCTTAAAGCCATTCCCCATTGTCCTATCACAACATGCCCTTAAAAGCCCCCTCTCCAGCTTTCTTGTAGGCCCCTTTTAGGTCCTGCAAGGCTGCTATAAGGTCTCCCCAGAGTCTTCTCCAGGCTGAACAAGCTTAACTCTCTCAGCCTGTCTTCACAGGAGAGATGCTCCAGCCCCTCTCACTATCTTCACCCTTGTCCCTCTGGTGTTTGGGGCCCCAGAGCTGAACACAGTACTTCAGACAGGCTCTCAGCAGACTGGAATAAAGGAAAAGAATCACCTCCCTTGACCTGCTAGCCACATCTTTTGTTGCAGTCCATGATACAGTTGGCTTTCTGGGCTGCAAGTGCACATTGCCAGCTTATGTTGATGAGAACAAACATCCCCAAGTCCTTCCGGTCTGGGCTGCTCTCAATCCATTCTCTGCCCAGCCTGTATTTGTGCCTGGGATTGCCCTGATCCAGGTACAGGACCTCGCACTTGGTCTTGCTGAACTTCATGAGGTTTGCACAGGCCTGTCAAGGTCCCTCTGGATGATATCCCCTCCCTCTGGTGTGTTGACCACATCACATGGCTTGGCATTGTTGGCAAACTTACTGAGGCCACTACTCATGTTGTTGACAAAGACGTTGAACAGCACCAGTCCCAATACTGACCCCTGAGGAATGCCATGCATCACTGGTCTCCACTTGGACATTAAGACATTGACCACAAATATGAGTGCAGCCATCCAGCCAATTCCTTATCCTCCAAGTGATCAATCCATCAAATCCATGTCTCTCCAGTTTAGAGACAATGATGTCATGTTGGACAGTGTCAAATGCTTTGCATTAGTACATGCAGATGATGTCAGTTGCTATTCACTTCACCACCACCACTATAACCCTTTCATAGAGGGCAACCACATTTGTCAAGTATGATTTATCCTTTGTGAAGGCAAGTTAGCTGTCACCATTCACCTCCTTCTTTTCGATATATCTTACCATAGGTTCCAGGAGGATCTTGCCAAGCACTGAGGTCAGACTAACTGGCCTGTAGTTCCCTGGGTCTTTCTTTTTCCCTTTTTTAAAAATGGAGGTTATGTTTCTCCTTTTCCAGTCAGTGGGAACTTCACTGGACTGCCACAACTTCTCAAATATGATGGATAATGGCTTGGACACTTCACCCATCAGTTCCCTCAGGACCTGCGAATCTCATCATCCGGTCCCATGGACTTCTGCACCTTCAGGTTCCTTAGATGGTCTCGAACCTGATCATCTCCTATAGCAGTTGGTTCTTCATTCTCCCAGTCCTGTCCTTGCTTTCTATGATTTGGGCGGTGTGGCTGGAACACTTGTGAGCAAAGATTGAGGCAAAAAAGTCATTGAGTACTATGGCATTTTTTCTGTATTCCTCCTAGGCTACCTGTCCTTGCTTTCACCCTCTGTAGGCTTCCATTCTGTGTTTTGAGTTTGTCCAGGAGCTACTTGTTTATCCATGCAGGCCTCCTGGCTTTTTTGCCTGACTACCTCTTTGATAGGATGCATTACTCCTGAGCTTGGAAGAGGTGATCCTTGAATATTAACCAGTTTTCTTGGGCCCCTCTTCCCTCTAGGGCTTCCCTCCCTCCCTCTCATGGGGTAAACATGGTACTCTAACAAGCAGATCCCTGAAGACACCAAAGTCTGCTCTCTTGGAGTCCACAGTAGAGCGCTTGCTATGTGCCTCTTTGCTGCCCTGAAGATCTCAAACTTCACCATTTCATAGTCACTGCAGTCAGGGTTGCCCTCCAACTTTACATTCCCCACCAGCCCTTTGCTGTTGGTGAGAACAAGGTCCAGCATAACACCTCTCCTCATGGTCTCCTCTATTGCTTGGAGAAGGAAGCTATCATCAACATATTCCAGAAGCCTGCTGGATTGCTTATGCCCTAGTCTTTTGTGCTTCCAACACGTATCGGGGTGGTTTTGAAGACCAGGACTTGTGAACATGAGGCTGCTCCTATCTGTCTATAAAGGGTCTCATCTGCTTGGTTTTCCTGGTTGGGCAGCCTAGAACAGACCCTCACTGTAATGTCACCTGTCCCTGCTCTCCGTTTAATCTTGACCCATAAGCTTTTAGTTGGGTCCTCATCCATCCCCAGGTGGAGCTCCAAGCACTCCAGGGCTGCCCTCTGTGGGAATAAGCATGGCTGACATTACTCCTGGCCCCACACTCACCTCGTCAGCCACTCTCATGCAAGCTAACAACTTTGGGAAAAGAAGAAGAAAACAGATTAAACCAGCAGAAAGGAGTTATTTCTTCTGAGACCACAGATGCGTTTTAAAGGAAGAGATCAGCACTTTTGTTCTGACAGTTGCTGAAAATCATATCATGTATATATAATTTTATTTAAAAAAAATATTATTCCTCTGTTAGATTCCCAATATTGTGTTTGTTCTCTTTAGATTCAGCTAAAACCACAGTGACTAATACATTGGATCAACTCAGAAACTAAAATTGAGACTTATACGAAACAACAAAACCCTTGGGCTAACTGACGCATTTTCCTTTTCACTGATTAATACAAACATGTACAGAAAGAGTTCAGGAAATCAAATAATGCTACGCTAAAACAATCTAACTATAGTCCCTATCTAATTACTTATGTGCTATTACAGCTGATTTTTTTTTCCAGTTATCACATTTTATAGTGAAATAGCATTATTCATTATGAAGTGAAAATTAACAAGACATAACTCCTGAGAGCTAATTCAAAGTGATGGAAGACAAGGGAAATCTTTATTTTCCTTTTAGCTTTATACAACATGAGCTCTTTGTCATACAGAATACCTCAGAACAGTGAACAACACAAATTTTTGCTGCGCTTTACTTGATATTCTTTTAAATCTTTGTACAATCTCTTTTCTTGTGTTTTTCTACTACTGAACAGATCACTGTTCTTAACTTATACCACTTTTGGAAATCCAGATTCAAACCTATTTCTTGTGAAATGCCTCCAAGACAATTAAGGATATAATATAAAGCTCTTCTGGTTTTCGTAATATAAATCTCCAACCAAACTTTTTATAAAGTATTTTATAATTTTTCTCTTTACCTAAAGTGAAGTTTCTATGAACATGTTATAGTAGAGTATAAGAATGCTTTTAGAAGGTAGGAAAAAAAGTGATCTCCATCATGAACCGGGCAAACCATACAAGACAGGGAAGAGGATTATACATGCCACTTCAGCACTGAAGCACAATTTCAGTTTCTTCTGTTTACTAGTTGAATGATTTCTGGTGTTCCTATTTCTGCTTGCAGTCAAGTATTTTGAAGGCGTAACTACATCATCATGCACACAACCACACTCTAAGCTCCCTACCAGTACCTAACCTGAAAATCCACTGCTTGATGGTCTTACAAGCACAGACAGAGTCCTACAAAAAGTCTGGCTTCAGAAATGCAGCTGGTTTGTGTACTGCCACCACAGACTGCAGGAACAAGGTCACATAAAGGGCCAGGCCTACATGGACAGCCCCACTGTCTTTTTTAATATCTCTTTCAACCATAAAAAGATGAACATAAGATATGTAAGAAAAAGCTCTTAAAAAAGAAACAAACAAAATGAACCAATCCCCCCGAAAAAAAACCCAACCAAAATCCCCCAAAAACACGACCACCCCCCCCCAAAAAAAAAAAACAAACAAAAATTAAGCAAACAACGGAACTCCCCAAGGCCTTCTCTTAAGCAACAGCACACCTTGTAAATAGGAAGTTAGTATCCTATAATTCACAAGCTAGCTTTTATGAAAGTTAAGGTCCAAAATTACATTACAGGAACTCCTACATGGCTGAGTAAGCCTCCAATAAAGAAACAGTGGCATTTTCAGTGGCAAATCCTTTAATGAACATCACCATGTACTATACTTCTCTTGCATCACTTCATCCCTCCCTTGGGTGCCAACTAGGTACTACATATATCTAATTTCTAATTAATAGTATTTTAACTATTACGCAATCCCAGGAAAAGAAATCAGTGGGCAATAGACTCCAACACTCCAAATGAGTTGGACATCTAATAATCACACAAATAGTATAATACAGGATTAATTTAGTTCAAGATAGTAAAAAAAAACCCCCACAAACAAAAAACCCCACAAAAAAACCCAAACAACCCACAAACAAAAAAAACCCCAAAAACTAAATCAAACACCATACAGCATATTCTTTGTATTAATTAAATGCAAGCATCAAGTAGCCAATGAAATCAGGTTCTATTATGGAGTTCCCATAGATTCATTTTCAGATTCAAGTTCAAACTGAACTATTACAGTAAATGAAAGGCAGAATGTACAAAAATGATAGAAGCTTTGGTTAGACTAAAAATTATTATTTTGTGTCTTCCTCTTAATAGTTGCTTTTTTAGACAGCAAACACATGTGAACTCTTAAAAAACCCAAAACAGTAAATGGATGTCCTGGGTTCACACACAACAATGGGTATTTCAAAACTGATTGACTTTCAATGCCCAAAAGCTTCTCCACAGTTCAGCTGGTTTAATGAAATATGTAACTTCTCATTTAAAACCTTCTCTCACACAGGCCTCAAATCATTATTATTATAATAACAATATTACTGCTATTGACAAAGTTTTGTGGACTACAGAAATACTTTAGAAAAACTGACTTATTTAGGATATTTTATTTATTAAATTGTCTTACACCCCTCCCCAGCTAGTTACTTGTTATTTGATTATTTATCCAGTCAAATTCCTGTGCTATTCTTAGTTTTTTCTGGATTTTGTAATTGCAAAATGTGATTTGCTCTCTAGTTAATTTTAATTGTTGAAAAGATACTCGTTTTCCTTAACAACCTATACAGGCAACTCTCATTTGGCAATTTAATCTTAAGTACTATTAGTCACATATATTTTACCGTCAACTGTAATTATAAGCCAAAGGAACGATTCTCTCCCTAAATATTTCAGTAAGAAATGTGCTTCTTTCAAAAATGGGGTGGGGTACTGAAACATGACCACAAAGTTCTTTTTAACAGAGAAAAAACCCTCAGTATTTAATGAGCAATCCTATGTATATTTTGTTGTATCTACATATGCTTGAGTTTTTTGGGGGTGGTGCAATCTATTTATTTATTTATTTAATCTGAGCTTACTTTTATCCAAATAATATTCATTTTTGTTTTCCTTTTTGTATCGAGTTCGACAAGCTTGTTACTCTACTAGCTTTTTTATCTTGTTTTCTTTTTCCTTCGTTGATGTATGTGCATGATGTTTTTCATTCTCTGCTATACTTTTGGAGCTCACTTACACTACGTAGCCTGTGCTAATATAACTCTACTTGTTATGTCTTGTACCTGAGATGCAACATATTCTGCAGAAGAAACAACATGGCTACAGACTTTTCTAAAGAACACTGTCTTGAGCTACAGACTATTGTCCTGTGCAGACAAATTTTTGTTGGCAGAACGATACTCATCACCATGTTCTTTTTTCCCATACCTTGCACACAAATTATTATCCCAAATACAGCTTCACGTTCTTTTTGCAGACTTTGAGCACTACCTCTAACATGATCTTCACACACATCTGTCACAGCATTGCTCTTCATTCACTGCTGCATAGATACAGCTAGCTTTCTACTCACACCAACTGCATGAGAACAGAGTACACCTGATCTCTGGGTCATCAAAATCAAGGGTCTTTACAACTAGTCCACTTCATTTTGCTGAAATGTTGCACAAAACAAGCTGCCCAAGAGCATTCAGGGTGTATTTGGAAGAAAAGATTTACTGCTGAGAAAAAGATTAAAGGAAACCAAAGTGCTCCATGCATTGTTTAAATTAACTGTGTACATGCATTATGCATGTCTTGATAACTTATATGCAGCTGTGCACAAATTAAAATCTTACGGATATAGCCTCTGTATGAAAAGACTGCTCCTCTTTTTCAAAATCATATACAGTTCCTACATTGAATGTGATACCACACCACACTTAAGGCTGTTCAAGATTTCATCTCTCTCTTTAATCAAAGAAAAGCTAACATTACCAGTCAGAGCTTTGTCAAGTTGATTTGATTTCTAGCCAATTCAATGACAATCCTTTAAGTTCATAAAAGCAATTCTATGGTAAAAACCTCAGCAGCCTCTGAACACTGAACAAAGGGAAAAAAAATAAATCACTTAGAAGCAGGTGTCTGTTCACTTAACTCACAAACTGATTAAAAGTAATTTTTATGTAGTCTGGTGTGCCACAACAATTGCAAGCCTAACAGCACAGCGCTATTAATTATCTACACTTGCCCTGAATCCTGAAGTGAAGTCAACATTGCTGCTGTGAAGGCGACAGAGTGACAGAGATGAGGACATCCACCACTTGGTGTAATTGCCATGAATGCTTTAACTTGGTCAGCCCTGAATTGTTCAGGTAATTGGATTAGATGGCCGCTGTAAATACCCTCCAACTGAAATAGTCTAGTCCTAGTCTAGTCTAGTCTAATCTAATCCTATTTCTGAATCTCATGAGACTATGGAAACACAACTCTCAGATCCACACATTTCTCTTTTGTTCTAAGACACTGTTAAAAAATGCTATCTGCAATAGTAAGTTATCCTTTTACTGAGCTACAAAAGTGGAGTTGGAAACTATTAACCTACTCTGCACTTAACTGGCTATTAATGAAGAATCCTACCTTCTCAACTTATTCTCTAAAAAGTACCCGAGATCCTTCTGGCATCACACACAACTCATTCACCAAATTGATAATCTCATTCTAGTCTGGACACACTGACATGTGCATGGCCATGGAAAAATATAGAAATACTAAATTTTACACAATTCGGACTCTGACAATTGTGTTGCTGACTTCCTGATAAAAGCATTTGTGGGTTGCAAACCTTTAGGATTTAATGCAAAGGCCAAATGTTTGAAATGAGACAAACAGACAGCATCATTCCCAGTTTGCAGCTTACTGACTGATCTCTAGGGGTTACCAGGCTCACTGAGCCCAGCATGGATAGACTTAGTGATTTCCTACCATTAAAACAATAACAGCAAGGAAAAGAAAAGATAACATGGTAGGAAGTCTGTTTAACAGTTAAGGGCACAACATGAATCAAGGAAGCAATAGCTGAGTAAACTAGACTGCTGGTTGAAAGGAACTGTTCAAGAAATACATATAACTTTAAAGTGAGTTGCCACTGGAACTGAACTGTTTGGTTTTTTTCCCTCTTCCTTTGTGATTTCTGACTGGCTTCATTTGGTACTAAAACCGAGCTATGAAATTACCTCCTCATGTCTGCAAGAGACAGCCAACTGTACTTGAACTGGAAAATAGCTTGCACATCACATTCTGCACTGGCTGAACAGGACCTGCCACAGAGAAATCCCACCTATCATGAAAATAACCCAGGAATGGAACATGTCTGAAAGGTATACACAGCCACACAACCCTTAAGGATCTGTGCTTTGCTGTGATGATGAGTCAAAACCCAGAAACTGCTATGAAATTATGGCATTAATTTCATAACTCTGACATGATTAGAGTAACTGTTGGCAGCTGTGTAACTTGGAGTTACATTTTTCTGGGGGTTTTGGGTTTATGCTAAGTAAGAGCACACCTATACATGTATAGGTAAACATACATATGCATGGATTTCTTCTGCTCCACTTGTCACTCCTTATTCTTCTGATGATCCACTTCCCTGCAATGTAGTACTGCATTTGCAGAAACTGAAAACCTGCTATGTTACTCTTGCAAATAACAATGTCTGTACTCTGACAGAAATATTTAGAAAAGCAGCACAAGTAGAAGCCCTGTCATTTTGTCAGTGTTGTCTTGGATTAATTCTCTTCTCCACTGAATCAAAACTAGCCTTCTCTAAGATTCTTTCAGAACTAAAAATAAATCCAACTGTGAAAAACTCTCGAACAGTTACTGGAAAATTCCATATCAGAAACAGATATATCCTCTTCATCGATTAAATCTGTATTTTGACCACAGCTTTTGACCTGATGTATTGAAGCCTGTCAGTCAGTTCAGCCACTGAAATAGTCAAAATTCAATTTTCAACCACTAATGCCTCAGAACTCTTGTACATTAAGTGGCATGGCTGTGATATAGCCTGTCAGCCAAAGAATTGCTTTGCTAATTGAATTGTGTGCTCCAATATTCCTACAATTTCCACACCATCCTTAACCATCACTGGCATACCTGTCAAATTACTTGATTTGAGGATTAACAGTTACCATCACTGGCACAAATACATGCACAGCTCATTCTATCCCCAGAAACAAGTGCTGCTTTGCTTGACTCACTTCTTCAAATGTTGGTCATCATTCAGCACTGCTCTCCACCACACCAAATTCAAAGATTATTTTTTTAAAAAACTGTACAAATTGATTAAAATAACAGAACCTCACCTGCCTATTAACTCTTAAAAGACAGCCAGAGACTCAGCACAACAGAGTCATCTTACACCATAAGTATGACAACAAATCCTCACTTTCCTATATTTACTTGTAACTATATGAAAGACCAATTTAGTCAGAGAACATTGTGAACTCAAAATGTCACCACTGTCTTACATCTTACACAACACATGCATAAAGCCCATTCTTAATTAAAGAACACGAAGAGGCTATACAACAAACAAACTAGGATTATGGTAATAAATATCCTCAGAAGATACAAAAGAACAGAAGAAAACTATCAGATTAAAAAATCTGGTTATCAGGACAGGTCGGTCCTTAAACTAAATAGTAAGTACCTGGAGCCACTTCTTTCTAGATTATTAGCTTATATCAACCCGGTTTTCTCAAAATTCATGGCAATTCAGCTTGTATCTTGTATGCTGCTACCAAATAAAGCACAGAACCCATTACTTCAGTAACCAAGGTTGCCTTTGCTCCCCAGAATGGCCAGTGAGCGTAAAGCATTTAAGTTTATATAAATTCTGCTTTAGAAAATAGCCTGAAGGAAGTTATCACATGTATTTAGTTGAACTGAAAAGACAATCAGTTCAACAATTCTGGCAGTGATAAAAATGTTTACTTGCTTGTCCTAGTAAGTATTTTGCTCGTTTTATCTATAATAGCCTAGCTTTAGCAAGCCCAGAATTCTCCTTTTGAAGGAAGGAACAGCACAAAACTTCATGTTCCCTTGGCTAATCTGTTCCATCACCTCTGCAACTCTGTTCAAGTCACAATCCCTAGCAGGCACAGAATATTAACTTTAACGGCATCTATTACCTGTGCTGTTACTTTATAGCAACTCTTCTCTCCGCCTCCTAACATTTCAGCCAGTCTGTCCATCTGGCATTTTCTAAGCCCAGACTAGGTTTTGTTTGTTTGCTTTGCAAAAGATATAGTTGCAAAGTTAGTCCCAGAAGTTTGACATGAAAAAACACATCCCTCACATCTTTCTTGTTTTCCCAGACTTAGTTTTAAGTGGATCTATAAGTGAGAAAGATGCAATTTGAAAAATCTCGCATATAAGAGACATCAGAGATATAACTAAGTTGGCCACACAAAATACTCAAGTTTTTAAGCTGCCTAAAAACTACACATTTTATTTTTGCTGCTACTCATTTATTCCTAACATACCGTATATTTTTAACTTTCATCCTCTTAATGCATTATGAAACTAGGCATAAAAAAAAAAATCTAAAAATTAAAACATCATTAATGTACTGTAGAGATTGTCAGAACAAACAAGCACACATTCAAAGAGAAAAAGTTGTAAGTTAGACTTGTTATAGTGACATGTAGCTGTTTCACCTCTAATACTTTTTTTATTCCTCCCTCTCTCCTAACGCCTCCTTTCTTTTTTATTTTTTTCACAAATTATCAACATTTGCTCCAGGAAGCTTAACACTGTACAAAAAGTTAACAGCAATCCCAGCTTTAGGTATTGCTTGTCTTGGATGGCTGAAGATTTGTCTCTAAGCATTTCAGATGTAAATGTAATGCAATATAAAAGTATGAGTTCACATCACAGATAAGATTCATCCTTTTGCTCATCTTGAGGTACCCTGCTTAAGCTACTCATTCAGACTTCCTACACTGGTAAATTACATTTATCTTCAGAGGTGATGAAACTTACCTGCCTTAGGATAACCTGAGAAACCCTCCCTCTCCACTGACACTCAGCTGGCTCAGATACTATGCTTAAGTCTCAGTGTTCATGTTAGGCAAGATTAATCCCACCTGAAAGAAGCCACAGGCTCATACATTTGCAAGCATATTTAAAAGCGTATCTGTACTTCTCTCATAGCCAGAGAAAACTAACTTGCTGAGTTAAACAGTGGCCAACAATAATTATAAAGAATGACTGGTTTAAAAAACAGAATTTGTGCACATTAACCTGTCTCTTTAATTCTTTTAAAACATACAGAAAAAAAGCTGTTCTCCAAGTAAACAAGAAAAAAAAAAATCAGTACCCTTCAACAGGTAAAATATCTCTTTAACAGGAAAATAACAGGTAGATTTGAGTAAAATTTGATGAAACAAGAGAGATATAACTGAATCTGTAAGAGAAACTAGTTTGTGGAAGGCAAGTTAAAAACTTCTACCTTGGTTAGCATTTATGTAATTCCATAAACAATATATAAACATTGAAGAGAAACATACCTGGCATCAATTCAGCAGTATGGAATATCTTCTGCTGCTTAATTGCACTTTCATGTAATAACTCCTCTTTGGTTATTGGAAGATCTAGAACATCTCGAATAATCTGTGCCGCTTCTGTGCCTTTTTTCCCCATGACCAAGGATTTCACATCCCAGGTATAGGACTTTCCAAAACTCCCACAGATCTCTTCGAACACTACTGAATAGAGACGCTCGGTATCTGCCAAAAAAACAACCAAACAAAAAACAAAACAAAACAAAACAAAAAAAAAAAACAAAAAACAAAAAACAAAACAAAAGATTAAAACCATGTACAGCCAGCTGAGCAGCCAGTCTTGCAAGGAGGATAAACGGTCACAATGCACAGCCAGGAGTCAGAGGGCATAACAAAGTGAACAGAAATGCCTCCCTTTATTTGCAGAGGGGAGGCCAGACTTCTAATATCACCTCAGAGGCACCTAGCATTTTCAAGCTGTCATTTCTGTCTTAAGAACAGGTTACAGAGGGTCACAATAAAGAACTATCTGGACCTGGTCTTTCACCACCTTTCTTTATATACAGGTTATCAGCAGTGTCATAATTAAAATACTCTATTCTTTGCATGAGAAATAATAGAAGGGAAGGAAATCTGGTACTTGGGAGATATCATTACATTTTTTCATGTAAATAGGAAAAAAAAAAGATTTAATTATTCAACAGTGTCTTTGAATGGAAGCTTCAGACCGCCTTCAAAGACACTACAGTCATTATTATAGTGCTGCTGGCATCTCTGCATTTACATGTGATTACTGAAGCAGAACACACCCATTTGTATTTCCAGGGGGTTTCTGGCAAGAGAAAAATACAGGCTGAATT
>NW_009942257.1:50974-53746 GCF_000696875.1 Nestor notabilis | reverse complement strand
GGCCCCTCTCCGCTGGCCCGGGCCTCCCTCTGCCCAGAGCTGGAGCTGCGGGTGTGAAAGAAGTCAGTAACTCAGTGCACAGATGCTGAATCATGACATGGGTCGCATGGACGGAAAAGAAATGGAAGTGTGCTGCCCTGCAGCGTGCAGGGGTGACTGGTGTATGGAGGGCACGTTTGGGAACTTGGCCGGACTTGGAGAAATCGTGGGAAGCAATACCTCCAAGACCCCAAGTACATACAAATTCATCTTGAGAGCCCTGCACTGTTTCTCCCTTGTCAAATGACAAGGTTTCCGTTCACTGTTTAAATCCCAGTTGGTAAAATGGCCTAGGGTAGCACACACGTACGACAAGGCAGGGAGAGTAGGAGGAGCTAAGGTTAGTATTTTTATGACATAAACACAGAGCAGTCTGGACCTTTATGCTGTTCTTCCCAAATTTTTCATGTGTCAGCTCCAGAAATACTATATTAAAATGGTATGCTGTGGTAAATACGACTTCTGCTAGTCTCTCTTCCTGGGAACCATTTCCTAACAAAAAGCCTTTGTTGGTTCATTTCCTAGGTTTGTGAGTAATTAAATTAGACCTTTGTGACATTTTCATAGCTATACGTGGACATAAACGTAATACATTAATCTCTATACTTGTAGTCATATACATACATGTATTTAAAATTATATAAAGCTTTTCTTTTTGGTTAGCCATGCAAGGACAACAGCTGGATTGTTGGCGTCATTTCTTGGCCTTACTACTGAAAAAGTACTTTTTTCTGCCAAATGAAAGTACATATCCTGAGCTAAGTGTTTGTATTATGAAGTCTGCAGGTGATAATGTAGGTATACTGCTCAAATGACTTCAGGTATGGGAACTTAATCTGTTTGCATATTGTCTGACACAGAAGAAAGCGGCTTTGAGTTTTGTTAACTTGGACAAGTTAGCATAATTTAACTGAAAACATTTAATGCCATACAGGCCCAGACTTGGGTGGAGTAGAGAGATAAAAAGCAGGGAAGGGAAGTAAAAGGCCACAGCCTCTGCAGAGTGGGATCGCTGGTGTGGCATTTGCTCGAGTTGCCATGTTGCCATCTGGTCTGCTAAAAAAAATGGCCATCCCCTGAAACACTGGCTGTGCATGTACGGCTCTGCAGCACATGCGCAATGGCCAGCGTCAGTATGGGATGTTTCAGAGCTGCTATGCATGGGCAGATTGATGGGACCTGAGACATGTGAGCACTCTGTGGGCTCAGATTAACTGCTGTAGGTGTATGGGGACTAACTGTCACATCCCACAGCAGAAACACAGCGAAATCACCATATCCACTCTTCCATGCGTGGTTCATCCAGTCCTCCGATGCAGACATTGTTGAACAGACCATCTATAAGTGGTTGAGCTTTAGGCTTTGTCTCTTATGCAAAACCAGATGTGTATTTCTATTTTTTCTTCTCCATTGTTTTTTACGTTAGCTATTTATATGTGGCTAACAGTATAAGATCTGAGCGGAGGCAGGATGAAGTTCGTTCTGATGTAGCATGGTCTAGGACAAGAGCGTGTAAAGAGACTTAGGCCTATTCCTCATGCTGCTGTGCCTCATCTCTGTACATGTGCAGACAAAGCTAGGCAGGTCTGTTTTGTGGACTGCTGCAGTCACTATCATGGCAGTCAAAGGTGTGAAGAACTATGTAGGACTGAGGAAGACTTGTGAGCAGGAACCTAAAGTGGAAGTGGAATTGTAGGAAACTGTATTTGCTAGCATTATTTATCATTCAGTGAAGGCAGGGGGACAAGCTAGGAGAAATTGTGTCACCAAACATAAATCCACTGTAGGCGTGCTTTGTTGGTTCAGGACAGCTGAACAGCTCTGTCAGGAAATATTTTACATTTATTTATACCTGGCCTATAAGAGCCACTTCTTATAAATATCTCTATCTGGAAAATACAGCAAAGATGCAGTATTAAATGAACAGGTGCTCTGCTTTTACTGAATCTTAAGAGATCTTCCAGTTCATGATAGAGTAAGTCAGGTCAACTGACTCACATAATTTCTTTTAACTTTCAAGGACAAGCAGCTTTGAAACTTCCAACAAGAATTTTATGTTCTAAATTTCCTTAAAATAAACATTTCTGTGGTTTTGGAACTGTTTCTGAGATATAAGTGAGACCTTTGCAGTACTGATTAAACAATGCATGCTATCAGTTTTAAATTCAAAACATCACAAGTTGTCCCAATGTGCTTAAGACAAAGACTGATACCTTCATAGTAGAACAAATTGAAGATAGGATGTTGTCTTAAATCAGCTGATATGTGAATACCATTGTAACATTATACAACTGAAGTGGTGTATGTAACAGAAATAATGAGAAAAGTATTTCAGATTCTAACAGAAATGGGATCCAGATACTTTCTCTTTTCATAGAATCACAGAATAGTTTGGTTTGGAATGGACCTTATAGCTCATCTAGTTCCAACCCCCTGCCATGAGCAGAGACACCTTCCACTAGAGCAGGTTGCTCAAAGTCCATCCAACCTGGCCTTGAACACTGCCCAGGCGTGGGGCAGCCACAGCTTCTCTGGGTAACCTGTTTCTGTACCTCACCACCCTCTCAGTAAACAACTTCTTTCTAATAGTCAGTTCAAATGTACTCTCTTTCATCTTAAAACCATCCCCCTTATCCAGTCACTACATGGCCATGTAAAAAGCCCCTCTCCAGATTTCTTGTCAGCCCCTTTAGGCACTGGCAGCTGCTCTAAGGTCTCCCTGGAGCCTTCTCT
>NW_009942257.1:43176-50943 GCF_000696875.1 Nestor notabilis | reverse complement strand
TGAAAAACCCCAACCCTCTCAGCCTGTCTCCATAGGAGAGGTGCTCCAGCCCTCAGAGCATCTTTGTGGCCTCCTCTGGACTCATTCCAACAGGTCCATGTCCTGATATTGGGGGCCCCAGAGCTGGATGCAGTACTGCAGAGGGGGTCTCATGAGAACGGAGTAGAGGGGCAGAATCCCCTCCACTGGCCTGCTAGTCATGCTCCTTTTGATACAGCCAGGATACGGTTGGCTTTCTGGGCTGCGAGTGTGCATTGCTGGGTCATGTTGAACTTCTTGTTAACCAGTACCCCCAAGTCCTTCTCCTCAGAGCTGCTCTCAGTCCAGTCTCTCCCAGCCTGTACTTGTGCTTGGGATTGCCCGGACCCACGTGCAGGATCTTGCAGTTGACTTGTTGAACTTCAGGAGGTTTTATGACATTAGGTCAGAACTCTGCCAGATTGTTCACTGCTCTACATAAAACTGAAGTTTATTTTGATTGTCTTCGCACATGGGTTTCCCTTGCAGAAAAATACACCAAGTTATCACAAAGGCTTCATTTAAGACACGTCAGCATCATGCTAACGTTTTAAATGTTAAGTATATTGAACCACTTTGCCTTAACCTGTGCTAAATTGGTAATTGACTGTAGTGAATGTCTGCTGAAAACTGGGGAGATTTTGGTGCTGGTACACATCCCATTGGGCTATCCTTGCTGAAAAGTAGCAAACAGGGAAAGGTGCTGTGGATAGCTGAGGGTAGTAACCACATCAACTGCTGGTAGTTTTTTGTATCTTTAGTCATATTCACCCAAGTAGTTCAGAAGTAGCTGAATTACTGGTTTTGGGGCCTTTTTTTTTCCAGTATTGTAAAAACCTACCCCAAAATAATTTAAAAGATTTCTAGACAAAGCCTAAATCAAGTGGCAAAATCAGGATTACGTCATACAAATACATGACTTTCCGTTTATTTGTGCTAAACTTGGCTGGACTAAAAAAAAAGTTAGCATATGTTAATTGTCATATTCTAACGAATGCATTGTAGAAGTCTAATTTTAAACTTGAAATGTTTGTTTCTTTTCATCAGTTTTGCTTACTTGTCATCTTGTAGATCTGTCTTACTTCAGGCAACAGCAGAGCCTGGATAGTGGGTATGATATACCCTTGAGCACTGGTGACTTTCCCAGCAGTTTGGTGAGATGCTTGTCGCTGGGGATGGTGGGGAATAACCCTCACTTCTACACCTCAGCAGCATTCCCAGACAGGTGGAGAACTGCAGTTACCGGGTGCTCCAGAGCAATGGACACATGATGACACGGTCCAGCCCGCTCAAATCCATCTAACTGCCTGCTTTGGAGGCAGCATATTTCACAGTCAATGAGGAAATCCCATTTCATTCTAGTTCTTGTTTTCTCACCTGCTCCCCACGGTGAAATATCCTGACTTACATTTTACCACAGCTACTCTCCACACAAACTAATCTAGCGTTTGCATGAACAAGGGCTAATACAGTCCAGGCTCCCCATCCCCTGCCTGCTTTAACTTGATTAGTTAAGTATGTGTTAAAGGCAGTGTTGCCCACGCTGTGATCTATGTGCTAACCTCACACCTTTACACCTTAGTCTCACCAAAGCCTGAGGCCTTTTCATCATATTAAGCTACTTAGACTGGGCTAATGTGACTGAGAAACACACCTTTTTTATCCATTAAGACTAGGCCAAAAATGTTAAGTGCTCAAGATGCAAGCCTCTAGGGCTTGTCTATATATCGAGTTATTACACGTGGAGGCTTTTATCTTCATAAGAAAATGTTCTTTTTGTGCATGCCAAAGTGTGAATTGAAAACTAGTGGTTATAGTAGAACCCTCACGCAGCCTCATTCACTCTTATGGCTTTTCTTCACCACCCCACCACCCCCCCAGGTTAACTTCTTTAGTTCATTTAAATTAAATTTTAAAAGGTACTCCTATTGGAGTGAGTTTGTCCACATGAAGAATTATGCTTGCCTGACTCTTATTAATATTACCTTCCTATAATGGAAGTGGAAAACTTCGTTTGTCAGTTATGTTAATTTTGCACGTTTGCACCTAATAAAAGCATCACTTGTTTACATTTGAATCTTCCTATTTTGACAAGTGGTAGCTGATGCACTATACTGAAATTCATGGAGTTATTCCATACCAAGGCCGTGATTCAGGGGATGCTAAATTAGGCAGATAAGTAAATACATTAATAGTTTTGCTGAAGACAACTACCTCCTGAATGAAGTTTGTTCTGTGTTTTAGCATTTGCAGAAATGCTTACATTCTTCCTAAACTAGCAATTTATATAATTTGTTCTTACAAGAAACAATGGACTGTGCTGTTATGCTGTATTTTTGTTAGCATTCATGTGAAGTCACATAAAACATCCACAAGTTACTTATGAACTTCAGTTCCACTCTCTGAGACTTGCCTAATTCGTTAGGATTCCTGTCTTATTTACAACCTTATGAAACTGTAATTTTATAAACTTTAATACTCTTGAGTTTTAGTTTTGATTGGTGGGTTAGTTTTCTGCTGGTAGGCAGCAGAAAAATAATCTTTTATGACATATTATTGTTTGCATGATTTTTTTTTATTCAAAAAGGTAGAATGCTAATCGTTTGAGTAAAATCAAATTAGTATTTGAAACCAGTACACACTAAATACTGGCTGCACTGCAGATACATACAAGCCAGGAAAAAACCCACAGCCAGTAGCAAGCACACAGGGCAGTAGCTGGTCCCTTTGTGTGCACCTCTGGGGAAAGACAATAGACTGGTGTGGAGTTAGGACTTTATCATGCAGAAAGTTAAATATATGTCTGAGCAGTATTTGCTGTTTGCTGGAGTGGTGCATTACACTCAGATTACTCAACAGAAATAATACAAACCCAAAACAGGGGAGAAGATTTACTGTGTGCATCCAATCATACATTTTTTGAGTAGTACTACGTTTTTATTCTGTGTTTTGTACAGCACCTAGTGCACAGGGGTCCTGGTTCCCTCTATGAAGTCTTGGATGCTATGAAAATAGGGATTTATCTGCTATTAGTAGAAATAACATTGTCATATACTGCCAGTTTTGTGAGGCAATAACCTCTGTCTGGGACAGGATGGCCTCCCTTTGAATGGAGTTGTTACACTGTGGGAGAGGCAGGTGCCTTGGGTTGTAGTCAGGTGAACACTAGGAGCCCAATCCTGTGTGCAGCTGTTTACTTCAATAAAACTATGGGTTTGAGTAAGAAGGGCAGAATTGGGCCTTTGGTTTTTGAAGCTAATTGCAGACAATTAATGAGGATGTGTCACCTACATGAGGTCCAGCCAGAATTCAGTCCTTTACTTATGTACTAACTAATGTTTTAAACCAATTAGGGACATGCCCATATGGAAACAATAGTAGAGCCTCCACAGTCAAGACTACACTGAGATTCTAAATTACATATATAATAAAGGCTGTGCATGTGTTTTCTGGCTGAGAACAATATTATATTTCAGCCTCAAGCAAGAATTTTCCCCAAGCCGTAGACCCTCAACAAAACACACTTTTTAATGAAAATCCTGACACCACCTTAATTACAGTGCAGCAAACATTACCATCATAATCCCATTTCATCCCTAGGCAAGGAGAGCATCCCTGTGGGCCTGGCTGCTTTTCTTTGCTAGTGACCAGTTTTGCAGAAACGGCCTTTTCCCCAGTGCATGTTTTTATTTAACCTCTACTGCGCTGCCCGGGGGAAGGTGCGTGAGAGCTGCTAGTGCTCATCTCCCCACGCTCCTTGCAGCCCCCCTGGCACTCCCTGCAGCACTGGGCCCAGAGGAGTGAACAGCACCCAGGGATGCCCAGCCTGCAGCTGACAGTTTGGCATCCCCACAGCCCCTCTGTTTGTCTCCCATGGGAGCCCAGCAGGAGCCAGAATTCAGGTTCAGCCCCTTCTGTACCATGAGTTTCACTCTGACTTCTTCCAGCAGCTTCCAAGCTGGCTGCTTTGTATGTGCCAGTGCCCAGAGACAATCCCGTTTTTTGTTGACCTGCCACACTCCAGAAAAATCCTTGCTTTGATCCAGTAATGCAGGGGGAATGTCTCTCTCTGTGGCAGTCCTAATCCAGGTGGGTGAGAAGAGCTGTGGGCACGCATAAGCAGCCTGCTGTGCCGCTCAGGAGTAACCTGTTCATTTGAAGCAGCATTGCAGTGTCTCCAGGTTTCCCAGTGTTGGGATGGGTAAGTAAAATGTGATTAGTTTCTCGCTATCATATTGATTCAATGAGTGTATTTTATGTGAGGATTGCAATATTCACAGGACAAATTTGCAAGGCTATTCAAAGCTGGGATGTCTTCCTTACAGAAATATTGGGAGATATATATGTGCATATATAAACACAAGGGTATACTTGTGGTTCTTAACATTTTTTCTCCTGCTTTCTTAAATCAAAGTAATAAATCTGTATGATCAAAAGAGCTAGAATAATCAATCTCTCCTTACATAATTGATCTGAAAATCCTAATTAAGGCTAGAGAGAAATTAAACATAAGGTTTCTTGTTCTCTCTACAACATTGTCAAGTACAGTACAGTCTTCTATTATGGTACTCCTACAATTCTTATGTACAGAGTAAAATCATGTAGCTGAGATACTTCCCCTAAAGCCAAATAAAAGCCCTGTATCTGCTGGGAGGACATTTCTGTTATCCTGTTCCCTTCTATTTAGGTCCTCATATGGTGTTAATCACCATGGTATCTTACAGCTTTATAAAAATACAGTGCACCATATGTGATAAATCATTAATATTAAGAATGAAGATACTGGGTAAAAATATTCTTCACAAAGATGAAGCAGAAGACATGCAGTAATGGACATACCCAGACAAGCAACCCCAGTGAAGGAGCATGTTTATGAATACAAAAGATGGGGTCAAAATCATTCCATAGGTGATAATACTGCATCCAGTCACTGTATGTGAGTGTGAACGGTGTACTCACTCCTGTCTTCCCTAACGTGTGCTATAGAACACTATAAAGCAGAACTGCATGCAGCCATATCCTGTTCTCTACCTTGCACTGCAGAAGAGTGCCTGCCCACCTTGCAATGTTCAAGGTCATCAATGAAAAGAAAATAACTTGCCAGCAAATGTGAAGTAAGCTAGTGCATTTATTGTTAAATAAGCACACATAATTACAATCCAAACATAAAGCAAAATGAGGGACTGTACTTCCATGGAAAGAATGCACTAGAGTGGTCATAAGTTATCCCCCCAATTGGTAATCTCAGTTACATATTTTCTCATGTTTTTCATTTCCCACTTAGTTGCAGCCAGATCTGTTTTCTATTTATATTGTGTCAACACATAAATAATTTTCTCTGTTGTATCCCTCACTACTAAATTCTTTTTCTTGATGGAATAGCAAAAGTAATTATATTTCTAAATGGAATGCCTGTTTTGCCTAAATACCACATATAATTCCCTTCTCTAAGAGGGATTTTTAGAATTCCTCTAGAAATGTCTTGGGAAGGGACCAACCCACGAGTTGGTAGTGTGGATCCAGCCTTTAGGGACAGAACTTGGGATTCTGATCCCTTCGGCCAACAGGCAGGAGAGCACCACAGAAAAATGCTCTAGTTTCTTTGAGAGAATGGTGCTGATGTTAAATATGTGCAGTTTTTAAGCACCTCAGAGAGTTGCTTCCCACCTGTGGATTTTGCTATTCAGCACAGAATTATTTTGGCAACTGGAACATTCTTCATTGCGGATGGCTGTAGGAAGATGTTAGTCCTGCTCTTTAAGATCTACTCAGCGATCTAGTAGACCTGTTCTACTTTTACTGTATCATATTGTGAAAGGAAATCAAACAAATCCCAGGTGAACACATGTGTAACTCTGAGTCCTTCTTATTCCCTTCCTACCTTCTTTTTCAGCTGCTTTCTATAGACAAGTTAAGATGCCTTGCTCAATAGGAGTAGAGCAGAGGGAGATCTTGTGAACTCTGTATTAAAGGAAGTTCAGTTTTCCATTTCTGGGCACTCCTTGAGAAAACCTCAATCAAAACCATTGTATGAGGGTGGTGGATTCTAGCCATGAACAGTTCACAGCTTCCTCATTGGATGAAGCAGTGACAGGCCTCCTACAGCTGAGCAGCATCTGGGGTTGTTCAGCCTGGAGAAAAGGCGGCTCCAGGGAGGCCTTAAGCAGCTTCCAGTGCCTAAAGGGGCCTACAAGAAATCTAGTGAGGGACTTTTTGCAAGGGCGTGTAGTGATAGGACAACGGGTAATGGCTCTAAACTGCAAGAAAGTATATTTGGTTTAGACATAAGAAAGAAGTTCTTCTCTGTGAGGGTGATGAGGCGCTGGCACAGGGTGCCCAGAGAAGCTGTGGCTGCCCCATCCCCGGCAGTGTTCAGGGCCAGGTTGGACAGGATTTTGATCAACCTGGTCTAGTGGAAGGTGTCCCTGCTCATGGCAGTGGGGTGGAACTAGGTAAGTTTTAAGGTCCCTTCCAACCCAAAGCATGAATTCTGTGGTGTTATATGATTCTATGAGGTGAAAATCATTATTTTCTTACTGGGTCTGTATATGCATTTGTATTCTTCTATTATAGTTTCTGTACTATTTCCTTTGGTTAAAGGTTATTCCAGGGCACCTACAAAGCAGTGAGATATGCTGTTCGTACAGATGTGACAGGCTTGAGGAAGGTTGTATTGGAGCATTTAAAAGCTGTGCCCCATATGGTTTAGAAGCTGCACATGTCGGGGTCTGTTTGGAAGAGATGTGGCTGATGTAAGACAAGAGGTCCTTGGCCTTGATGAAAAGAGTGCATAAACCTCTTAGAGTCTCGTGGGGTTTGATAGAGGACCCTTCAGTGTAGTTAGCATTTCCATGGGTACCGGCTCCAGCTCAGCTGCTGGAGCTTCTATTACTCAGTTTTCACTGAAACTATAGTATGATCAACAGAAACAAATACATGCTGTTCCCGAAGCTCAGCAGCTCCCAGCCTGATACCTTCAACATAAATCAGTTTAAACTAACCGGGAAGTTTAATAGCCACATCTGTGACTCAGCAACTAGCATGTGTTTGCGTCTGCCATCTCTGCAGGAAGGGGTCGTCCGCTAGAAAGGCAGGGATGTCATGTCTTGCCACTGCAATGAAATCCGTGAGGGTAGTGAGCATGAGTCCCAGGAGTGCCCATGCTGCAGTGCCCTAGTTTGTGCAGATCCTTTGAACAAACTAGCTCACGTGCCTCTTAACAGTGTCGTTCCAGCAGTGTCGGCTACAGAATCCATCAAACTGGGTATGGTCCTGGGTGGTTAGTCCTAGCACTCTGTGGCTCCATTGCTCTCCTTGTTGTTAGTCTGACTTAGCTCCTCTAAAGCTCTGGCTACATAAGCTGCAGTCTCTGAAGTCCAGAGAAACCCAAGTCCATTTCCCACTTCACTGTACATTTAATCAGAGGCATCTCAGAAGTTATAGGCTGTAGTCTTCCCTTTTCCTTATATACTTTTACTAAGGGTTCATGTTTATTTACGATCTAACTTTATGAACAGTTTTCCTTTATCTCAGTATACACAGTATGAATTTGGTCTGTTCCCTCAATTTATGCATTCATCTGATTTGACTGGTCTAACATTGCTGATTTTCTAGCATAATTTAGCTTGTCTGAAAAGAAGGAAGGTTGATGTTGGCTGAAATAAAATTCTGAGATGCCTATGAAGTTTTATTGCCCTAGATTTTTGGACTGCTCTTTAAAAAGTAGGCAGAACTCTGACTTTAGATTTT
>NW_009942257.1:0-43145 GCF_000696875.1 Nestor notabilis | reverse complement strand
CCTACATTATGTCAGTGTTGCTAATTCTTTGAGTCAAGTCATTGTGGTTACCCAATCTTGTTTTCTGTCTCTGTGGTAAGATTTTCAATCCAGAAGGCTAACCTCAATGCTCCCCCAAGAAAGCAGGCAGAGATGACAGTGCATTTCCTTCTTTGACCTCTGTAGTTGAGCTTTATAGAAACATACTATCTATCAATTTAGACTGAACACCAAATCACCTGCATGAGAATGAAAGGGTCAAACCTTGTTCCTGTAGCAGTACGTGGAACAAAAACGTACGGAAATCTATTTCTAAAATGAATTTCTCTTTTGAATTGTTTTTTTACTAAATTCCAACTATGAACTGTAAAATTCTGTCACGCTTGTGAGTCACACATGGCTATGTATCACATCAGAGCAAGTCTGCAGTTACTTGGATTTTTGAGTTGTGCATTTCAGTACTGCAAGATTGCGCGTATATACTTGTCTCAAATTTCCTGAGTTTAATGCTTGGGGGGAATAATTATAATATTCTGATTTCTTTACATAATTCTGGCTTAACATTCTTTCTTTGGGGAAAATTCCTTGCTCGGTATACACTTCTGATACAGGGAGGAGAGGAGGAAAGTTTAAGGGAGATCCTCCCCTGCATCAATTTCTGCTTTCAACCACTTTCCTGGCACTGATACTAATTCAGAGTACAGAGTTACAGCTTCCTGTGAGCAACGCCAACGTTGTAGCTGAAGAGGTGGGCAAAAAAGCACCTTGTACAGGGCCTGGTCAGCCCTGTTGCCCTCACGCTGAGTGTGGTGCAGGGTGAGAAACATCTGCTCCTGCTGCGACAGCCCTGGGCTGAATCGCTAATGCTGTGGCAAGGGCCACATTGCAGACCCTCAGCACCTCCTCTCGGTTTACACAGGGGTTGTGTCTCTCCCTGCAATTAGCATCATAATCATGCCTGAGTGTGAACTAAAGAACTCAGTCCCACCCACATGGGACTGGAGTCTCTTTAGTGAGTGGAAGATACATAAGATCAGCATTACATCACAGAAAAACTTTGGCTTGTCACCATGAAAATCAGTTGCATGCTCTGCTTGTACCACTGGAGATGTGCAAAGCAGCTGAAGTGAACTGGCCATTTGGACCAGGTTTAACTCCTACTTTAAATCACAGGATTATCATGATAGAGCAGGAGTATTTGTTGTGCTGGAGCTGCCTCTTAACTGGCCACTGTTTAGCCCTGGCATTTTTCAGAGCAGTGACAGATCAGCCCAATGACAGCCGGTGGTTGGCCAAGAAACCTACCAGCGAGAACCCTATGCATGTGATTGAATGAACTGGTGAGTACATGGTTCCCTCTAATGTGAGGATTTCAAACAGTAGAAGCATGGTTTGGAAACTAATAGTGGAGGGACAGCTGGCCATTTTGTCACCTCTGCCACTTTGGCATTACTTAAGACTGACCTGAATTCTTGATCTGGCCAGTCTGTTGATCTATAGTCATAGCGATCTGTTAATTACTTGGCTTAATTACAGCTAATTTATTCTAGTGGAAGATTTACCTATGTGTAGATGTGTAAGTTTCCATGTTACTCTTCACTGCGATAATTTTGAAGCATAAAAGATACAGCAAGCAGTGCTTTGTAGCAAAGAATGTGGATCTTTACTGGTAAATTCTCAATACTCAATTTCCTTAGACAGTAAATATCATAGCTGTGAGAAACATCCTGTATTCTTCACACACACACAACAGGGAACTGGAATCCCTCTCAATACCATTTCAGTCATGCACTTATGACCTGTACTTCCATAATACCTCTTTGCTGTGGTAATAGCACCAGGTGTACCATCGGTACACCTACCTTTTCATGTTATCATCTCTCACAGAAAGATGCAGTTAGCAAATGGCATCAGGTATTAATGCAGAAGTGACCTTTTAATGTCATGCACAGCTACATGAAGAAAGAACTGCCACTGAAAACTTCTGATTAAAGATAAAAGTAGTCAGCCTGTAAAAACATTAAGATAAAAAGTAAATCCATTTGCCCTGAGTTTCCCCTGCTATCCCACCTCCTACTCTAAATTGATGTTGTCAGCACTCATGATTTTATCACAAGTCTTGTGATGTTTGATGTTTCACTTACACTCCAGCTACTAGAGTTGTGTAATGAGGTTAGAAACTCAGCTTTCCTCTTTCTTTAATTTAAAGTAAGTTTCTAGTCCTAATGGTTAGAGTAAAAAGCTTGCAAGTGTGACCCAGGTGCACTCTAACGGCTCAAAAACCAGAAGGCAAAGTAAAAGAGCTCCACATTTATCATTTTACAGGCAGGCTTATGATTTTGAGGGTCAAATGGTAATTCTTGAACCTTTGGAGCTGGCAATAGTGGCTTGAAAAAAAAAAAAGTGCCTGAACAAAGTACCACACTATGTTGCATTTTCCAGGGAAGCATCGTAGTCATTATATCAACAGGGATAATTCTCTTTTCAGACATGCACATTTCCCTATTTAGTTTGTAATGCAGCATCTCAGGGTGCAGCTCCAGCCTGACTGGGCTGGAGGGGATCATACTGATGGTACGGTTACTGATGTGTAACCATACTCCTTGATGTTGAAGAGCTCATACTGCTTGCTTGTGCTAACATAGAGGAAAAGTCTTGCAGCACTCCGTAGTCCACTGGCACACATGTGCTTAACAACCCAGGAGTTTTCTGACCTCCAGTCTCAGAAGGTGATCTGCCTTTTGTGAAGGTCCACCAGGAAACTAGGAATGCCCCACCCCTGCCAAGCCAGCAACAAAGGGGAAAACCAACCAAGCAAATACAAAAATGTAAATACATTAACAGAGGAAACATTTGGGTTGACTTAAGAAGCCCAAGATGTACCAAGTGTGGGTTTTGATGTACAGACCAAAAATACTCAGCTCTTGGTTTTGAAAATCCAAGCTCCCAACAGCAACAACGCGGATTTGAAGGAGGCACAACATTTAAATGGGGGTCCAAATCATCAAAGACTTAACAGTCTATAACTAAAAATATGAATTATACCTAGAACTGAAGGGGTATCCAAAGCAATGAGCGGAGCCTGAGTGTTGTATGGGCACATTGGTCAAAACTTCTCTGCAGCCCACAGACTGGTGGTCCCGAAGGTCCCTTTCTGCTTGCCTTACATTATTGTGTAATCCACTCTAGAGGTGACAGAATGACAGATAATTGTGGCAGTCTAATCGGAAAGAACAGGCGGAAGTCCCCGAGACCCAGCTTTTACAGGAGTAAACAGAATACGTGGGGATGTCGTCTTTCACAAATATAAATGCATGCGACAAGCTAAAATTTGGGAGTTCTTTCAAGTAAGTAGCATTTGAAACTGAACTAAGGAAGCTCAACTGATCCTACACTGACTCTGTTATTAATTTTTATGTTGAATTCAGCAGTTATTTCCATGTTGTCATTTCCATGAGGCTGCCACATTGCTTCTAAACTGCTTCCCCTGTGGAAAGCTGAAGAAACCATTACTGAATCTTGATCACTTTGCTGAGTGTTTCAAAGGGCACGTACATTTTTGTGCATCATGACCCACTTTACTTAAGACTATGGACTTTTATCTCTATATTAAAGCACTGTGGACAATCTGTGTCTTACAAGAGCTGCATTCTTCAGGCTTAGGAACTTCTAAATAACTTGGAAAAGGCAATTTGAAATTCATATACAGGCTTTGCAAAACATTGGAAGAGGCTACAACTTTCTTGTGTTAGTTTCTGTGAAGAGGAGGTGCACTTTCTTTTCATGCTTCCTCTCTCACTTTGTAATCTTTCCCAGCTTCTTTCTAGCTCTGTTATCTCTAATTACTTTCAAATATACCCAAATCATCATTCCTGTATTGAAATGAACTGTCTCTTATTCTCAGCTATGCGGGCCTCTGCTGCTATGATACCAAAGCCAGATGTACTTCTAGAGTCTAAATTGAGTAAGGATTAAAAGATTGTCCCACCTGTATTGTTCCTGTTCCCTCTGTCATCTGTGGCAGGATGTCTGTTGTTCTGGCAGGACAATTTAATGCTAGCTGGGGATGTTTTTAAACAATGGAAAGCATGGTACAGCTCTATTTAGATAAAGCTGCACTCAAGCCGTTGATCTGTCTTTGAAACTCCACATCATATGAATTAAAATGCTAGAATTGCAGTCCTCTGAGTGTGCCTCCTTTTCTGCCTCACTAAGCATTAATTATTGTGGTCTTGACACTCTGTTCTGCCCTTTTCTTCTCTTTCCTCCTCCCCACTGTCACTCCCAATGGCTGGGGAGTCTTCCCAGTAAAGCAATCCAGTTCATCTTCCAATAAAGGGCCATCAGCCAACACATTCCAGGCCTAAATTCATCTCATAAATACTGGTAAAGACTTAAATAAATGCAGTCCCTCAGTTAATGTACTAGATTTCAATGGAATTACATGGGGAATTAATTTTCCTCTGTCTGTAGTCTGAAAAACAGTAAAATAGGGAAATGCTGAGAATTTATGGCTCAGCTTTCCAAACTGGTTGAAGGACTGGTTCTTGCATGTTGCCCATCTACGTAGACTGTAGCAAGATGCTCCTGCTGTGCATGTCTTTTCTATACAAACATACAACATGTTAGGCCTAACTGATAATTACAAAAGCACCCCTAGGTGGGTGGCAACTCCATTTGAAAGTCAGCCTGCAGACCCGTATGGTTATTTGTTACATGTAATGACAGGTATTTAGTATGTGTGTGTAATTCCTGCTACATGTGATGATGCCTATTTCTGTATGCTTATCTCTTTGGATAATAACAAGAGTTATCTTTTATGTAGCACTTTACAAAGAGATGTACCAACAGCAGTTGCAGGAATTAATCTGACAAGGTCCAGCAGTGTATATGTATGTCTGGCATATGTAATGCTTTGTTAACTCTGTGTGCCTTGTGACTTGCTATAGTACCTAAGTGAAAAGCCAAATATCAGGATTTTCTAGTACAACTGGATGAGAAGACACAAAAATAAAGAACTCGTGATGAACTTTTCAGTTAAAACTTCATTCCCTTTTCTTTTCTTATTCCATTCATTCATGTGCCATCCTTTCTGTCTGCGCATTGTATAACGTTCTTTTTCTTTACCATCTTTTCCCCATTGCCCTGTGCCTTTTCCTTCCCAGGTGAAACATCCTTCTTTTTCCCATTCATTGCCCTTAGTAGGTTCTCTCCACATAGTTCATAATTTCTATCCCTGACTTCCTCCACTCATCAACTTCTTGGGCAGGAGTGATTGAAGCAATGGTTTCTGAAAGAGCAAACCGTTCTCTAGAGTAGTGTTTCTCTCTCTCTAGAGACACACTGAAGATCATTATCTTTCTTTTAATGGAGAAACAGAAAATGTGTGAAGTCAGTTGATGATAACATAGTAAATGTGTAGATGAAAGTCCTTTTGCTTCAAGAGGTACCGTAAATAGAAGGTACCTACAGGTATTTGATCTGAGCCAAGCCTTCCTTGCATCTTAGTATTCTCATTCTGTATCTATGTATAGCTGATGTCTGTAGGAACACAATGAAAATACAGATCTATGCATTAATTAAATTAATGGGGATTTAATGTGGAAGATGCATACAAATATTTTTTTATCTCTTCCAGAATGGGCAGCACGCAAATTGTAATAATTTGCATGCTGATTTTTGCCATGATAAAACTGAATCTGCCCAATATCCTTTTGCTGACTTCATGGATTGGTTAGGTCTGTTCTCACAGTGAAAAGTGTTTGAACTGTAGCGTTACCATTTCAAATTATTTTCTAACTGCTCTCTGAAAATAGAAGAAAAATAAGAATACAATAGTCAGGTTCCCGTATAAAATCTTCCTAGAGGAGTCCATGGACACTCACCATTGGTCTCAATGGAGCTTTCACACATCCTTGAAAGGAATTCATTAAGCTGGAAAAGCTGGCTAGAAACCAGTCTTCCTGTAATGTCTTCCATAATTTGCTTCAAGGGACACATTTATAGTCACTCAGCCTTTTTTATAGATCTTGTGCAAGATGAAGGGCTGGGTCACAATTGCAAGTCTTTAATGAATAGATGTTTGTTGCATGCCACAACCCAAATAATTTTTCAAGCATCTCAGCACAGCACAGTCTTTACAGTTTGGACTTTCCCAAGGATATGCAACAGGATGATAGGTGCAACCTCAGGAATCACAGTGATGCAGTGACTAGTTTTGTTCCCAGTGCTCCTTCTTCCATGGTGACTCATTTGGATGCAGAAGGAAAACATCCAGCAACTGCAGTTTCCACTTCTTATATTTTTATAGGACTTGGTTTCGGCTATTTCTTTTTAGTCACATTAACTTCTCTACAGGCTTGTATGGAGATGGGTTACTATAGAAAGGCTACTCCAAATAACAAAGCATCACTGAAACTTTGCATATTTATCAGGCATGGCCAGATCTCAGCATAACATACTGCTTTTTAAATAACCCTAAGATCTTCTGCGTGAAGTCTGTTTCATTTATGAGGATTGTCTGTCATTCCCATTCCACAGAATACTGCTATTGGATTAGAATGGTTAGAGAGAGAGGGAACAAGCAATAAAAAAGAGAGGGAGGTGTTTCTGGGGCGTGAAGCTCGTGGGAGTTTTAGAATAGGGAAGTTAGATTTGGTTGCTGACCTTTGATTACCTAATACAAATTCAGTCAGAAACTTTTTATCTGAAAGTAGCCCAAATGAAGAACTAGCTCCCTTCCTAATTCTTTCAGAGAAAACTGGGCACACCGGCACTGGGCTTTTTTGCTGGACATTTACCACCTGGTCACAAACATTGGAAGTTATGTCTTACCATGGTAAGCCAAGTAACTATTTGCACAAAGAAACACTGAATGCACTTACATATTGCAACGGGAACAGCCTTGAGTCACCATATTGATACACAAAGGATCAGATAGTAAACCTTTTATTAGCAGCCAGGAACTGCTTTTGAAAATGATTCTTTTTCTTTGACATCCCTACATATGGGCTGAAGGATGCTGGTACAGTTCTCTTTCTATCAAAATAGGCTATAATGTGTGACTATGTTCTACGAAAGTGTTACCTTTTCTAACAGATTTATAATTTTTTAATGTCAGACCACCATAAAGCTTTCAAGCAATAGCTGCTGGCCAAAATTACATTAGGAAAGTGCACGTTATGCTCCATTTCCCTCAAGGAAGGGGAGGTAAACATAGGCAGTCTGGGCTGTGAGGGCCAGAGCAGAGGTAAGGAGGCAGCCAGCTCCCCAGTGTC
This sequence comes from Nestor notabilis, assembly GCF_000696875.1. NCBI lineage: Eukaryota > Metazoa > Chordata > Aves > Psittaciformes > Psittacidae > Nestor > Nestor notabilis. Next base: position 35,889 of record NW_009942257.1, on the reverse strand, counting down.
TTGGCTTTTACTGTACTCTTCCTAGGGTCTCTGCTGGATTGATCCATGGCAGTTTCAAAGAAAGATAACAGGCCCTTTCCTGAAATCATCAGAGTCCTTAGCTTTCATACCTGTATCCATGTTTAAGAGGAATGTGTCTGTTACTCAAGAGAGCTAGCTGGTCCTCAGCTTTCCAGGGCAGGCCTCTTAGGCTCTGTGCAGACAGACACAAGCTTCCCCTGCCCATGCCTCCTCAGCAGGCGTATTAGCTCGGGCACTGAGCCACGCTAATACAGCTCCGTGGCTCCTAGATAGGGGCTGGCACAAGTCCGGTTGGCTTGGAGTAGGGGCTGGGTGAGCTCACATCTGTCTGCACCTGTCTGTGCTGACAGAGTAAAATTTGGGGTGGAAAAAGAAACAGGAGAAAACCTAAACAAGCACTTCTGAATCTACCTCGCATTAGCAGCTGGAGTGCTGAAGTCGGGGGATATGCTGGGGTGCAGCCACATGCACGGCAGGAGCTGTTGGCTGGATCTTGCCTCTGCAAGAGACAGAGGCTCTGGAGCCTGCTTGTGCCACATTGCCTGCCGGAACTCCGCAGGAAATGGAGGAACTCAGCAGCAACAGCAGCTCTTGCTGAGTTTCTGCAGGCAGTCCATATACCCATTTCTTCCCAAAATGGCAATACAAAAGTAGAGCTACAAAATACCAAAGAAGGGATACAGAAGGACCTGGGGGTGTTGGTTGATGGGAAACTGAACATGGGAGAGCAGTGACTGCTCTAAAGTGTGACCAGCAGATTGAGGGAGGTGATCCGGCCCCTCTACTCTGCTCTCGTGAGACCTCACTTGGAGTATTGTGTACAGTTCTGGTGTCCTCAACATAAAAAGGACATGGAGCTGTTGGAGCAAGTCCAGAGGAGGCCACGAGGATGATAAGAGGACTGGAGCACCTCCAGTATGAAGACAGGCTGAGAAAGTTGGGGCTGTTCAGCCTGGAGAAGAGAAGCTGCGTGGAGACCTCATAGCAGCCTTCCAGTATCTGAAGGGGGCCTATAAGGGTGCTGGGGAGGGACTCTTCATTAGGGACTGTAGTGGTAGGACAAGGGGTAATGGGTTCAAACTTAAACAGGGGAAGTTTAGATTAGATCTAAGGAAGAAGTTCTTCACAGTGAGGGTGGTGAGGCACTGGAATGGGTTGCCCAAGGAAGTTGTGAATGCTCCAACCCTGGAGGTGTTCAAGGCCAGGCTGGACAGGGCACTGGGCAGCCTGGTGTAGTAGGAGGTGTCCCTGTCCATGGCAGGGGGGTTGGAACTAGATGATCTTATGGTCCTTTCCAACCCTAACTATTCTGTGATTCTATGAGTCTATGAATACTGACTACTTCAAGGAATGGGCAACACAATGTGATTGTTGCATTCTGAATGAGGGATAACACCCACAAAAGGGGAAACAATATTTATGGTGAATTAACACTGTTGACAGACATAACTTGTACATAGGGCTGGTGGATGCTGTTCCTTCAATCTGAGGGAAAAGCAATGCACTGTAAAGCTCAGTGGCATTTTGAAAATACTTGTAAAAATCTGTGCAGCACAACCTGAAACTATTATTATCCGTTTAGTCACAGTGCTGCTAATTGCAAATCACCTTATACCAGGGAAGTTGGCTTAAGGAGCTGAGCTCAGCAAAAAAGACCACCTCATTTAGTCCACCCCATTAGTCATTACAGCAGCTGAAACTATGTGACTTGACTCCAGCGGGTCAAGCCAGGTCACTTAGTTTAGACATTTAGGCTTCATATGCATAGGGCAAGTCAAAAAGCCAGTCTGCTTTCCTAGGTGAAGGAGGTGGTGGTGGGATGTAGCCAGTGCTAAATGCTGCATTTGCGTTCACTCCCCAAAGCTCCAGCCCTTGCCTCAGGGATGCCCATAGGAACTGCTGTCCTCTGGGCTCTTGGCCCTGGAGGAACCTCTTCTACTGGGTTCCAAACTGAGCCAGGATTGCTCTTGTCTAAGCAGTAACCAGTGGCACTAAGCTGAGCAGAGCCCACAGTGCACTGCTTCTGCTTTCTGAGCCCGTGTCCAAGCAGCTGTGAAAAAAAATGGGGAGTGATTTCACCTTCATCACTGTGTTTCTGTTAGCATTTGTTGGCATCTTCCAAGTATGCCCTTCAAGTGATTTGAATGATTTGGCCTAAATCTAGGTTGCAGAAGAGCTTAGGTGGGAGACTGACCAGGCTTTCAAGCTGAGCAGAATGGCCTCTCAAGGATTAGACAGTGCTGCCTTTCCACCTCTGGAACAAAGGTGCCTAAATTCTTCCTAAATGCAGCGGCTGAGGAGCAGAGATAACATTCCCAGGACCCTTCTAAAAAAGCAGTCCGTACATAAACTGCTTCTCCTGCCCACGGACAGCCTGCATTGTTTGGTTCAGTGGCAGAAGGAAGTGGGGTCAGGTGTTTCTTTTGTGCTCAGTGAAATGGTATCTGTGTGCCTGAGAAGCTGGAAGGGATATCTGAGGTCACTGAGTTCAGCCCTTCACTACTGCAGACAAACATAATATAATCCCTTTCATTACATGAGCAAACTCCCATTCTAAAAGTAGTTCATTCTGCTTGTTTTCCTTTTTTTTCTCCACTTGATTTGCTCTCCTGTCCTCCTTTCAGTAAGGTTAGGCCCAACCTTACTTTTGATTTTGGAGCCTGTGTTTATTCCAGGCTAGTTTTACCTATTATACTCTTATGGTTAGCCTTTGTCTTCACATTTTTTGTGCTTCTGGTGAGTGCAAATGGAAGATGAAATCCACAAGAAAAGAGTTCATATCACTGTATTTGTGCATATTAACTACTCAGCCCACTAGTGCTTGATTAGACAATTTTGAGAAACAGGCAAATGATAATTACATTGGTCACAATACATTTAACTGAACATCTGAAGTAGCCATTTAAAATAAAACCCTTCTAGAACAAGAAAATCTTCAATTTATAATTCGGTCATATGGCTCTTGAAGATACTTAGAGCTGAATTATAAAGTAGCTTATTTCACTTAGTGTCACTTTACATTTTACCAGTTGGAAGATCTGCGAAGTGCTTCACAAGGCAGAGATAAGTCCCCTGGAACCTTCCAGTTGCATCTGAAAAAGTTGGGCTCCTTTGCTCTCCCTTACTCTGAGCACATTCCAGCTACCAGTGATGTCCCAGTCAGCCAGAGCCCCTGTCAGCAATCTGTCCTCTTCATCTCTGTCACATCTTGAGACAGGATTTGAAGCCAGTTTTGTAATGGAGGTAGAACAGAAAAGCATCGGCGTGGGAGCAAACTGATGAGGGTAGAAAAATGTTCGCTAACTGTGTGCAGGTGACTGTGGTTAAAAGGAAGTGTGAACATTTGCTGGCTTGCCTAGCACAACAGAACACTTTGAGTGGCCTTCCCTTGTGATACATTCAAGGCAATTTGATTTTGAATTTCTTTCCAAGTAAAATTTGAAACTTGTTTTTTGATCAGTTTAACACATTGGTCCCTGGGACATTCTGCTCAATGCCTTCAAGACTGCTGCTTCTTCCTATCCGTCCTCAAAGCTTGGCTCTCCCCCATCAGCTATAAAATGTAAGAACTTGGATAGGTGTAATCAAAAATACATGTATTGATACTGAAGAATACCAGGCCAGTTGGAATTTGTGTATATATACAATCAGCACTACGTGTATTGATTCTCAATAACACAAAGTGATTTCGAATTTATGTATCTGCATAATCAGCATTGCATGTATTGATTCACAACAATAAAAAATGATTTTCAAATATGCATGTGCTCCTGAATTGCACCTAGCCATTTGGCTGTCTCAACTCATAGTTTGTATGGAGTAGTCAGCTCTGTACGCCAATTCTGTAAGTAGTTACATAGGTACATCCAGACCCTGGGGACACCGACAGCCTCTGAAAAACCTCATCCTGCCTCCAAGGGTTTGGCTGCTGTTGCTCCAGCCCAGCTCGGATGCAGTGCAACTGTGACCTGGGAGCAGGCTGCTGACCATGGAGCTATGTGAGATGAGCTGGGAGAATCCCCAACGGAGACTGACCCCTTTGCTCAGGTGCTGCCTGTGCTGCAGCCCTCACCCTGGGTCCTTGCCTGGGTGATGCTGCAGCTACATCTGAGCCTGGCCACATCCCTCACCGGCCCTCACCTTCCCGGCTTGCCCTTGGAGCAGCCTCATCCTGTGCCCAGGCTCCTGCTCCATGACCCTGTGCATCGGGTTTTCATCTGCATGAAGCCAAGAGACGTGCTCTCCTCGCCTGCACCAGGGCAGTGCATGGTGCGTGCTTTGGATCAGGGGAAGCACAGGCACATACTCCCCACATTCAGGATTAGCAGTACTCGGCCCTGTTCCTGGGCAGGCACCTGAGCGCTACGGTCATGTATCTTTCTATAAATAATTACTTCATCACTTGCAGCCTCTTTTCATCACCTCTTTTCCTTCAGACTGATGACTGTTTGGGGATGGAAGGCTGTTTTGGGATGGAAGGCTTTTTTCCTCTCTAGCTGGACCAAGGCCATTCAATGGAGTGAGCAGCAGGAGGTACTGAAAGAGAGATACTGTTAGCACTGTTTCCACATACCCAAAGACTGATCTTTATGCAGCTGAGACTACAAGGGATATCCCTTAAAATAAAGGCCAGCTTATTACCCATCTTCTCCAACTCCTGTGGAACTAAATATCCTGAAGTCGAGAGAAGCTGTGCACAAAGCTTCTTTATAACTCTCAGTGTGCCTTCTTTGCTGGCTCCAGCTGCCCCTACACTCTGTTTTTCCTCAGTCTTTTCTTCAATATTTTTTCCAGTTGACTTAGTTATTACAGTACATGGACCAGACTGAGGAAAATACACTGAAGGTTGGAGCTGGCAGAGCGGGGAGAGCTGTGAGGGAAGTGCTCTTGCCATCCAATGACATCATCCGCGCGTTAATTGGTCACATTCCCGCAGATGGGAGGCACTGGCCAGCGTCCTTGGGCTTACTTCCGTGATACAGAACAGAGACGGTGCCTGTCTCCTGCCAGCCTCTTTCATTGCCAGCCTTCTGGCAAAGCTTAGGACATTTATAAAAACAGTACAGTACTTTATTTAGCCTCTAGTGAGAAAAAGTCACTTCACAGCTCCAGTTTAGGCACAAGGCACTAACAAGCAGATTAAAAAGAAAAAGGAAAAAAAAATCTCTTACATAAAAACATTTCAAATGAATACATGAAAGTTGATTTGTATTCCAGATGATATCGCAGATCAGGAGATTGAGCTGTGCCTTTTATCTCCAGAGAAATGGGTTCAAATCCTGATTAGCCCATAGAGGAAATTCCATTTAATGGTCTAATTTTGGTGGGTTGAAAAGCTGTTCCCTGCCTAGAACCACCGTCTATTATGGTGTGATTGGCAGTCTGTGTTCAAGACAGAACAAGAACTTCACCTCATCTCTACTCCTATTACTTCATCCTGCCATCAGCTCGCACTACCTAACCCTCCACTTCCAAAGAGCCTGAGAAAATCAACAGGGCTTGCAGCATGAACAGAATCACCACAGCTGTGCTGGGCAGAGCCCTTGGAGGGAAGTTTCGATGGGAGGAGATGGAAAGAAGACAAGAAAGGGAAAAACACAGAATGAGGATGGACAGGGAGAGAATGCATGGATAAGCAAAGGATGGGATGCAGGTACACCCAGAGCTGAAAGCAATAAGGGAAAATTAGTATAACTGTTTAAACAGTAGAAAGGAACGTCAACTGTGGGAGGCATTCCCTTAGGTTCACTTCCCTGAATGGTCTCACTGTGTCTGGTGGTCCTGATTGGTATAAAGATGCCCTTAGTCCTTGGCTTCTGCTGTTCTGCGACAGAAGCATCCTAGTGGTGGTGTTTTCCCAAGCCTTTGTTCTTCAAAGCATCAACCTCTCAGTTGTGCAGGGGAGCAGAGAATTTGTGTCACTGGTCCACAGCCAGCTCGGGCCTCCATCATCTCTTTGCAGAAGCTACAGGTTAAGAAAAGAAATGCTCATCTCCAGTCTTATCAGTCGTTCAGTTGCATTTTTCCTGCCAGAGTGAGAAGCCCCATGTGGTGTCCTGCTGGGTGTTCTCTATACAGAGCAAGTGGAGGAAAGCAACAGAAATCTGTACTGTGGCACTCATAAGCCCTATGACCCTGTTCTGTGAGGTGCTGTGAGCAGACACACAACACTGTCATTGTAAGGTGGCTGCAGAAGTGGATGAGAACCTGTAGGTGAGGGCTATGGAGGCATTGCTGTAACACAGGGATGGCATTTCAGCCAGACGTCTCTGTTCTCTTTGTCCTTTCCATAACCGCCTTGGGTGTGAGAACAGTGAATGTACTTAAAAAATACCTCTTTGGGGTATTTTGGGGTGGTCTTACTCAGGATAACAAAATCCAAATTTAGAATGGCATTGACAATGGGGAAAAGTGTTGCACAATCAGCCTGATGATTAAGTGCAAACTACTGCACTTGGGAGGAGAAATGCAGTAAGAGGACCTCCCAGCTGGGCAGCAGCACTGGAAGGGACTGGGACACAGTGGGCTAAAGGCTGGATACAAGAACAACATTAGATGTCCTTTTCTGGCTGCAGCTACTCACTCCAGCAGCAAAAGCTGCTGCCCGTAACTCCATTGCTCATCATCTCTTCCAGCATCAGGTCTCAGCTTCTTCATACTTGCTTATACCTCAGTCCTACCTGGGTCTGTTAAACCGGAGATCAGGAAAGACCTGTTACTTGAATGATTGACTGTAACCGGGATCCTTTACCAGATTGTGTTAGGGAGCGATTATACGGCGGTTATGCTGGTTGACCTGGGAGGGGGAGAGCCTGCAGCTGGGCGGTGGTGATAAGCAGCTGGAGTGAGTGAAAAGAAATAAACTTTTCACCCAGCTCAGCTGCAGGCAGAACAGGATGTGTGACTGCAACCTAAGACATAGGAGTTAATTATTCTACTCCACTTGGCACCGGTGAGGCCTCAGCTGGAATACAGTGTCCAGTTTTGGGCACTGCACTGTAAGGAAAATGTAGACAAACTGGAGAGAGTCCAGGAGAGGGACACAAAAAATATCGGACGCACAAAAGGAACAACCTAGGAGGAAATGTTGAAAGGATTGTTTGTTCAGTCTGGGAACAGCAGAGTCTAACAAGGAGACTCGATAAAAATCTCACGATACTTTGAAGTTTATTGTCAGGAGGATAGCGATAAATCTTTCTTGGGAAAGAAGGAACCACCTTCATTTGCAGCTAGTAAAAATTAGGTTGGACATTAGGAAAAACTTTCTAGATAAGAGGGTGATGAAGTAGAGCTAGCTAGGGTGTGCATGGCTCTTGTTAAAATTAATAATAACCATGTCTTAGTTTGATAATGAGCATTGAAAGAATAAAGATGTTTCTTGTTTAAATAACTATTTCAGGCTAATGCCTGGGACTGGATTTCCACACGTCAACAGTACAACCGTGTGGATGCACTTGCAAGAAATAGCTCTTGGGCTGACAGCTTCAGGGCATAGATATTCGTTTCATGATCAGTGTGTACAAACCCCAGCATCTTGTGACCAATCTCTCATTGCAGGATCTCTACATATTGCTGCAACACAAATGAACCATCATGTAACACAAGGATTTGTATAAAATTTTACAAATGCAGGAATAACCTTTCTCTTGTGATTTCATTTCTAGCTCCACTGTATTTTTCCCTTTCAGGTTTGTATCCTATATCTCTAATCCCTTCTTTGTAGATTTGCTGTGTGTGCCCAGCTAGAGATATATCCCCTGATTGCTGTTAATCCTTTGAGTGTTTATACATTATATGGCATATGTGTCCAGTGAAAGTTCTGTCATACGGTTTTAACAATACTGATCCTCCGGCAACACTACTGGAAACAGAAAACCGCACCGTTGTGTTTCCAGCCCAGGGAGTTCTTGGGCTGTGAAATGGGTTTTCTTCCACAAGAGAAAATCAAAGAACCTCTGAATGTTTTCAGAAGTTCAGTCTAAGGTGTTCGCAAACTTAGGAAAGAAACAGAAGGTTGGTCTAGAGGCTGGCTGTGGGGGTAGGAAGGCAGCACACGAAGGTCCCACACTGGATCTTTGGACTTGCGCAAGACCTTGCAAAGGTCAAAATCCACGGCTGTAGCTGGTCAAAATCTTTTCTTGAGACCTACGGTGGAATCTGGGGTTTTATCATGAAATAAACTCTAGCAGGGAATGTATCTGCTCCAGAATGCACTTCCTAATCTTTACTGCTTTGGATTTTAAGTGTAACTTCAGCTATGAGGGCTTCTGGATTTTCTGCTGCTTGGATTTAGTTTGGTTGCAAAATCTGCCAGAGGTGTTTTACTTCCTGATATATGGGCTTAACCTTCATTCCACCTTGAGATAATTTATCTGTAAATGAACAGTAATCAAGCAATCTGAAGTCATGGCTACTGTGGGACACTTCTGACATTTTGCAGATGAGTAATGGTAAGCCTAAATCCCATTTAAAGAGTACATTCATTGGAGTACTAGAACAGTACAAATCAGCAAAACAAAACAGCTAGTTAAGCTGGGTTTATAGTTGCTTTGCTTTCCACAAAAGCACAAAGCACCCATGGGGTATCAATTACCATATTAATTAATATTCTTTCTACAGGTCCTTGCAGAAGATAGGTTCTGCAGCATCTGTTGCAAAGAACCAAAAAGTGGTCAGCCTTGTCTGTTAAAATAAGCTGAGAAAGGAAGCCATATCTCATGAACCAGCTCTGCTGGCGGGTCTCGGGGTCACAGGAGAGCTTCAGGAGATGCTTTGAGCCCACAGCTCCATGGTGAGCCTTGTAACCCCTAACTCTGGGTTATTCTGTGGGGGATTGGGATAACCATGTGCTCCCAGGTCTTCCTATTAGAGCTGTGACAACATGAAAGGTTTACTGGGATAGATAGAGAAGACAGGAAAGGGGTGGAGGGAGGAGAGGGGGAGTTCATCTGCCCTGATTTAGATATTGAACAACTGGACTTCAAAGACTGTGTTAGTCACCCCAGGCTCCACATGCAGTCAGCGGAAAGGAAAAGGAACTCAAGAGAGATATTTGTCTCCTTTCAGGACAGGAAATGCCTGTTTCTCTGCTGCCTATATGAGACATCTAGGTATCTAGCTAGTTAGCTGAGATGGCCTCGCATGGCCTGTTGGTTCTATGATTCTATTGGTTCTGGCACTCTCCTTAGAGGAGAGAGCCTGAACTCTGGCCTCTGCTTCAGGGACTTCTGCTGGAGTTTGTGCAAATTACCGGTCATACAGACACCAGCAATGACAAACGCAGTGTCTCCCTCCTTCCTCCTGCCCAGGACAGTGCATCGTCACAGGGGGACAGGTATTGCTGAGGAAAGTGGGAGATGCATGTTTGAGTGTCCTACAGGAGAAGGAACTTGGCCCATGCGCCACTTCCTGGAGAGTGCTTTTACCATTAAGCCACTGCCTAAAAGTGGGAACCACCTCCTCTACATTCCCTGCTCTGTCTGCAAGCAGCAGTGACTACCATTACCTTTTGTAAGGAGGAAGACTCTGTCTCTGAGGTTGTGCCATGCCCCAGAAGCCCTGATAGACTGGTCGCTTTAGGAGTTTTAGGCTGAAGAACAATTTCAGAGGCTCATATGGACTTGGAAGTGAGCTGGGTGCTGAACTTTTCAGGCTTGTCAGGCCTGAGGCTCTCCCTAGAAAGATGCCTCTTCACTCATCCATACTTGGCACCTAGGCAAAGCAAACCTGACATCCCTCTCACACGGGTATCAACCCAAGCTCTTGCTGGCCTTCCCCTGGGTTCCTGACAGCCCTTGGATGATCCATGGTAGATCACAGGGATGAGGCACCAGCTGAAGGGCTCTCGGTGATGGGTACTCCAGGGCACTGTTTTTTCCAAAGCCTTGTAGCATGCTGCCATAAAAGCCTTGCAGGCAGAAGGCTGTGCTGCAGGCCAGTGGGAGGGAGAGCAGGAGGAGGAACCACGTAACACATTACAGCCAGAGAAGAGAAAAGGATTCTGCATTGGGGATTATGTAACTTTTGACATGTCCTATATATCACGATCCAGTACGAGGGAGCTAATGCCGTGCCATGCTATGTTAGAAGTGCTTACTTTGTTGTTGTTAAATGACATCCATGTCTTGTAAGAGGCTCCTCAATTCCATGTCTCCTACGTCCTCATGGGGCAGCTCCTTGGATAACGCCTGCTGTGCAGCACCAGGCTGGAGCTGCGTGCTGCACATGCGTATGCCTAGACAGTGGCATGGGAAGTGACTCTTACCTCCTGCTTCAGTTCCTTGCAGAAGCAGTGAGGCTTATGGATGAGCCCTTCACCCTGCTGCAGACCAGCACCTATTAGGACATGGTTTGCATTTAATAGCACCTTATGAATAGGAATCCTCATCGTTTGGGAGGCGAAATCCTTTGGCGCTGTAAGCAGACCAAACCCTTCTCTGCTGGCTGTACGGCTCCTGATCGCTTTTCCACACTTCACACGGGACTGGGCTCTCAAATGCTTTTCACAAACCTGACCAACTCCCTCCAGTGTCTGGTGGGGTTCGCTTTCCCACGGATACTTTTGCTTGCTCCAAATGAACTCCACACCTTGATTTATTTATCGCTTTGTGTTTGCTTCAGCAGAGGGACAGGTGAGGGGAAGTGCCTCACGTGCAGCGCCTGGGAGCCAGGCAGCCCTCGCAGGGCTTTGGCACCTCGCGCGGCAATGAGCACATGCAGGTAGAATGCTATCCCGCGGCTCCTGCTGCGCGCTCGGCAGTCCGCTCTCTGCTGAAGCCCGAAGTCGAGCGAAAAGCAGCTGGTTAAGGTGGAATCTGAAAATCAGTCATAAGATAAACAGGTTGCAGCATTAAGCGCTCTCCGAGGGGAAAGCAGTGCGCAGCATATGTTCTTACTTTGGAAGATATTAAAAAAGAAAAGGCTTTAATGGACCCTTTACTGGCTTATGCTAGTGGAGCTGTTAATTAATTAAATAACTATATGTGAATGGCATCCATTGGGAAAGAGCCTCGCAGCTTCCAGATGCCAGTTATTGGCCCCATTATGGGCCTAAAACTATTACAGTAAATCATTACATGCTCCAAGATGAACTGGCACACGGTTGCTGGGAGGAAGGATGGAGCTATTCTCACTTGTGCCATTTTGTGCCAGTTTTTATCTAGTGAGATTAATTAGTACTTTTAGATGTGCAAGTCAGAGCTATAAAAGATTAAGGGATATTCCATCATTGGAGTGGAGATATGCTTAAGCAGGGCTTTTAAAACTTTTGGATGTTGATGGCTAGATGGGAGTTGGAAGAGAGAGTGAGCAACATCTGATTTTGAATTTTTCCTTAAAAAAAGGTCGGATTTATAGCCAGTGGGACTGCACAACGTTTTGTGCTCTGGGAATACTCAGAGGAGGACATTAAAGTTTATCACCGAGGTTCAGGTGCCAGGTAAGCAAACAGTTTCTTAGGCCAAAACCAATCATTTAAGGCAGTTACTCCAAATGCAAAATCAACCAGAAAGTATTAAATAACCTTTTAGCCTGGATCCCCTGCTGGGAGGGGAACATTTCCTGACATTGGATGGCAGCCCAGAATCTCTGATCTGGCCTAGAAATGGCACTTTCCCCCCCCCCCCCCCCCTTTTTTAATTAATTAGCTATAAATTTTCACCCCAAATGACCACTATGGACATTTCTGTCTTTTTAGGCTGTGAGAGATAAAGCCACTGAGTCACCTACATCATCTCTTGCCCTGACAGACCGTCCTTTGCAACTCTTCTTGCTTGCTTGGCCTGGTTTGAGCCCAAAAGCTGAGTACTGAAGAGCCTCTCCAGGGACTGTTTATACAGTTTACCCAATAATTAGTTCTTAGAGACATTAATTCATGAGGAGATACTTCCTCTGAGAAATTACTCCACAGCTGCATGAGGCAGGCTGAGCACATGGGCCTGTAGGTTTTACAGACCCATCAGACAGCGTCTGGGAGGAGCAGAGCTGAGGGGGCTTCTGCTGTCATCTTCCTGCTCCAAGCCCTGGTGCAAACTCTCACCTGAGCGCGCTAGTTTGAGTGGGGCCAAAGCGGAGCTGAAGAGGTGCCTTTGGTGATGCTTGATAACCAGAGATAGCTCTTGCAACAACCTGTTTGCCCAGAAGGACACATGAGATCTCAGATGGCTCAGTGGGGAAGCTCCGGCACGAAGAGCCTCCGCATATACCCCTGGGACATGAACCAGGGGGTGTCAGAGGGGCTGCAAGTGAACTGCAGCTCTGCTGCTTGGCCGCTCGCACCCAGGTCAGGCCAAGCGCTTGGAGGACAACCTCCCTCTCCTGTGCCATGGTGTACAGGACACAGTGCAGACCACAGTCCAGCACCACTTCACCATGGGTAGAAAAATTAGGTCTTTATCGCTTGTGAGGGGTCACAAGAGAATTGGTATCTCAGGAAAACCAACCTCGTCTTGCTGCTTCTCCTGGAGCAAAAGTAAGTCAGAACCGCATTCACACAGATGCCACCGGGAAGCACGCATGAGAAACGCGTGAGTAAGAGTTTGCTGACTAACCCCTGGTTAAAGGAAATAAATTGATTTATTACACGAGCATGACAAATTAAGGCACCGGTCTTGCAAGTTGAGCTGTGTGAGCTGATCTCCGTGTCCACGTGGCTCTAATGGGGCCCAGTAAGGCTGAGAACAGATTGTTGCAGTTGCCAAACCAGCAATATAGCTGGCTCAGTAGCAAAAGATCGGAAAGTTTGTGTTTATGCTTTTCTGACATGCCTGAGATTTGGGTGGGAGCCATGGGACCTACGGCACCTAGGCTGAAGCACAAAGACAGCTGCTTTGTCAGCAGGGCAGCCTTCCCCAGTGTGTGTGCTGGTAAGAAAGCACTGCCTTTTCTGGTTTTAACCGAAAACAAATTGCTTTTAGGACGTTGGCTCTGATGAGGGGAGTGTCACCATGTGTCCAACACAAACAAAAAACCCAGCCGAGCCAAGAGCAGCCCAGTGTTTGTCTCCCATTCCCTGGTTGTAACCACAAGAGACTCCTCCTGGCTTGTGTGAGAGTGGGAGGGAATGCAATCACTGAGCAAAAAATGTTGTTTCTACTTGATAGCTTAACGTTACGTAGGCAGCAGTTGCACTTTTCTACTGAGCATACTTTTCTACTCTGTTGAGTCCTAGACTGGCCCAGCCTTGCAATAGAGAAAATGAAACTGGGATAGGAAAAATGCAGCTGCTTTTTTCTCCCTGTGACACAGATGATTATATTTTGATGGGTTTTTTTCTGAGTGGAACATTTATACCAAGGTGTTAGTGTGCTTTTAAGCCATCAACATGATGACTGATGTTTGATGTGACAAGTGACCGGGGCATGAAGAATATAGGGGATTGGCAAGAGAAAATGTCTAGATCATGGATTTTGATCCAGAACCAAGTGGGAATGAGTGCAGGTCATCACAGTCTGGTAACAGGACACTCTGCGCTGTGAGCCCATCTGTGGGCACCACTACAAGCCTCTGAATCACAATGCGGGACCACAGCAACTGCCAGCACGGCCCACCTTCCTGCTCCAGTCATCATCAACTGACCTGCCTGTGCTCGTGCCTTCCTACCCAGCACAGGCATTTTTTTATGCCCCATGTTCTGAGCATTTTGGGAAAGAAGTAGGAAAAAGGAAGACAGCCATGTATGATGGTTGTAAAGTCAACGGTGGATTTTGAGTTTCCAGTTGGGGGAAATCTGGTTGTGTTGTGTGTGTTCTGGCAGACACAGCTGAAGAAAAGCTTTATGTATAGATGCAAAGTCCAGTTTGACTTTATAGTGAACACCTTTAACTTTAAAGATACAAATCTTCCCATTGACTCTCCTTGAACTATTCATGCATTAAACATATGCATGAGCCTATACAAATGAGACTACCAAAACAGTTAACCAGAAATACTTCCTGTACAATGACATAGGAAATTTTACAAGGGTGTGCACAGAGCAGTTCTCAGGAGCAGATAAAATCTAGGCTGCATTGTTAAAAGTCAGGCATTGTTGGTGAGGTACAAGGGTATTTCCAGCTACCTCCAGTGCAGACTGGAGTGGGGTTGCATTCATTATGTCGATTAAGCAATTTACTGGAATTTAGCATGTGGTGGATTGGCAGGAGGCAACTTGAACTTGGGGTGCGCAGCTGAGATCCATCCATTGTGGTGACAAACCGGAGTCATGCCGGCAGAGCAGCACGCTCGGCAGTGCTTTTCTGTCAGTGGCTTCTGTGCAAAGTCAAACTCAAACAGTGCCACCAGGGCCTGATAAAGGGAACTGATAAAAATGAACAAGACCTACATTACTTGGGCAGTCTGTTGTGGGCAAGATACCCGCAGTCTGGTGATACGTAACGAGTTAATCATTCAAGGAGTAGCTTAGCTTCTCGCTACCTAGACTTGTATTAGTTATTAGCCTCTAATTATTTATATACATATATATATTCACAAGGAAAATGTTTCTATTGTCTGCATCTATTTCTTCACATTGTTTCAAGTCTGTTCTTCTTGATAGGTTTATTGTTTAGCTTATGCTGCAGTCATTAGCACTTAAGGCTACAGGTGGTTCCGAAGTTACCACGGCCCGTTTGTGAACGTTAGCTATGCAAGCATCCAGCAAATAAATCAGCAATATTGTGACTTGAGCTGGTGGTTGGCAATGATCATGAACCCAGCTGACAGCACTATAGAACCTATTTTGTGGCTGAAGGCCGCTTGTTTTTGCAAAGCTGCACTGTACCCCAGCCTTTTAGACTTGTGTTTGCTAATTCATCTTTAACAGACCTTTAAGCTCTGCTGTTTGGTGGCAGAAGTTTTGGCAAGCTGCATTCTAAACTATATCTTCTACATTTCCTTTCCTGCACTAAAAATGGATACTTGAACAAGGCCATCAGTTGTAAGCCTACAAAAAGGCAACTCCTTATTCAGGAGTACTTAAGGCTTTTATACAGTTGTATAGGATGGGGGGGTTTGGTTCTTTGTATCAAAACTATGCTCTGACCTCTCTTTTCTTCTGTATTCAAAACCTAACATCACCCTACCCAGGATTATCAGGATCTGCTTTTGAGTATCAAGACCAATGAACGAGTGAGAAGGAAACAAGGCAAGTCCAAAATGAGATGAGGCTCCAGTCTCTACTCTAGTATCTACTAATATTTATTCTGGTTTACAGTGGGCTTCTTTCGGCAAGGGGAGCACTTTCCCCCTGAGCTTTGGCTCGCAGCTTTGGCTCGCAGCTTCAGACAGGGAGGAAATGTGGGGCCGGAGGCCACAGCGTAAGAAAATGTACCTTGCATTTAGTTTTCATGACACATGGCCAGAGCTAAAATGTTTCTCTATTCCCTTTGAATGTTCTGTTTTGAATTGTGATGGCTTTGCAAGATGAAATGCCTTCAGTCCTATCTGTGTGTTGCTGTTGTTCACAAGAATCTGAGAGGCAGATAAATGCATGGTTTAGTCTGTTGATGAATTAAAATTTTAGCTTTAGTACATCCTACCCCATAATTATACTGAATGGTTTTTTGAAAGAGAGTCTGAAAACCTACTGGCTTCCCAAAAATAATGGTTTTGGCTTCAAATACATGGCAGGACAACGGTGATACTGAAGTGCTCCAGAGCAGAGATTAGCCAGTCATCAACTCTAAGCACTGGGAACATTTTGAACTTTTACACTGCTATTTAGTGATTCCTTATCCGAACAGCATTTCCATTTGTGTTACCTTTATTTTCCTAG
Organism: Nestor notabilis; assembly: GCF_000696875.1. Classification (NCBI taxonomy): domain Eukaryota; kingdom Metazoa; phylum Chordata; class Aves; order Psittaciformes; family Psittacidae; genus Nestor; species Nestor notabilis. The sequence continues at coordinate 20,117 of NW_009942257.1, read as the reverse complement.
AACCTAGACCTTGCTCCTGGAGAAAACAGGTTGTGGGATCAAAAGATCTAGGAAATCAGCCTTGTTGTCCTGTGTCTGCAGGTTTCCATCTGCAGGCTTTAACTCAGCTGTGCTGTATATGTAAAAGTGCAAATTCAAAAGGAATAGTTCAAAGTTTTACTCTTGGGTTTCAGACGCTGCAGAATTCTGTCCTCTTTATATCCACTGCATTCATTTAAATACCTCTGTCTGTAGCTCCACCTGCACTGTCTTCTAGCACTCCCTCCTCCTGTTGCCCATGATATATTGGATCAGTCCATAAGTGGAACACCACTGCTGTGTAATGCACAGTCCAAACTGCAGTATGGCTTCAGTCCAGAAAATAAACCCAGAGACTGTATCCCTTCCTTGCCTTTTGCCTCTCAGATCTCCTGTGGGTAGGATACCACACACGCTGTATGACTTACCAGAAAAGGAAGTATTGGGAAATTTTGTTTCCTGGAAGAGATATTAGTAGTTGCAATAAACCCCAAACACACACAAAAAGAAAAGCCTGCTTTGAAATCTCAACACTCTGTTGTGCTGCTTTGACTCGTTAACATTCATTTCCAATTAACGTTCACTTCCAATACCTGAAGGGGACAAAAAGAAAGCTGGGGAGGGATTTTTCTACAAGGGCATGTAAGGGTAGGACAAGGGGGGGATGGCTTTGAACTGAAACATTAGACATTAGGAAGAAGTTCTTCCCTGTGAGGGTGGCGAGGCACTGGCACAGGGTGCCCGGAGAAGCTGTGGCTGCCCCATCCCTGGCAGTGTTCAAGGCCAGGTTGGACGGGGCTTGGAGCAACCTGATCTAGTGGAAGGTGTCCCTGCCCGTGGCGGGGGGTTGGAACTGGATGAGCTTTAAGGTCCCTTCCAACTCAAATACAGGCACAACATCCCACCAGAGCAGAGCCATGTGTAGAGTGAAGGAATTCGATCAGCATCAGAGAAAGAGGTTTACGAGGTGGTTCCTGTACTCTGGGACAATGGTTAGAAGTCATGACCACCACATTCAAGCATTGTGCTCTGGAGGAGATGAGCCTGCTCTCCCTGTGCCAGGAGGAACGTCCCTCCAGCAGCCATGCTGGACCTCCCAACTGGCACCTCTGGGTGAAGCACTCCTTTGGACTGTGCTGTTGGTGGATCACTGGGGTGATTCACTGACATGAGTGTGAATTGATCTTCAGTTAGCAAAGACCTGAGAAATGTCAGAAATTCCTATTTCCATTGCTGAGAAAGGCTGATTTGCTGCTGTGGTGAGCATGGTGAAAATCAGGCACATTGGTATCTGCCTCCTGAGCCCAAGAGGATCTCGCTTACTCCCCTGCCATGGTGGGAGATGGAACCTTTCCTGAGTGTTTATCAGCCAGCAGTGCCTTTGGGAAGCTGAGCAGCAGATCATGGGCACTCTGGCAGGCACTGGGCCTGCCTCCTCCAGCCAGCACCGGCTGCTGTTTTACTTAACCACACCTGTGGGAGCGAAGGAGAAAGTTCAGCCAGTTGTTAGGTTGCTTACGGCATCCCGCAGGACATTTCCACAACATCAACACCTCCGCTACCAAATCCTTCTGTGCGTCTGCTCTGAGAGACGGGGATGTTTAAGTTAATTACCTTCAGCCAGGGACTTCAGGCTTGATACACTGAGAGTGCTTGTGCAAGCAGTATCAATCAGTGCGAAGGGTTGTGTGGCATCAACCTGCAGGGTTTGTTGTGAACAGGATAGCAGAAGAGTCGTTTTTTGAACACCTCCATGGATTTTAAAGACAGTGAGCTCTTCCCTTCAACTACATGGGCTATTCACATGCCTGGCTCTGCTGGCTTCTGTAGCTTCACTGCCTATGCTACCGGTCTGTATCATTTGCTTAGGGTATTCATAGATTTTATTAATAGCATCGTTTTTTTCCTGATGGGTGAAAGTACAAGCACCTGTATAATTTCACAAAATGGGACTTCGTTGTCAGAAAAGTACCACTGATACAGATGGCAATCAAAGCGCACGCAGTGGCAGAAGTCTCGCTGAAGAACCACGAAGTTAAGGTAAAGGATGAGGGAAAGTTCAGTCAGGACGTTGTAAGCAAAAGCTCCTCCCCCATGGGGCAAGACTGCCCAGCAGCCTAGGGGACAGAGTAGCTTCCCACCTGCTTCCTGCTTGTCAGAAAGGTTTGAACTCTCTCCCATCTTTGGCTGTAAGGAGCTGTGACAGGAGCTTGGAGTGGCAATGAGCTGTTCCCACCAGGACATGCTCAGCAGAGTCCAGAGGAGCAGACCTGCAGCTCTGGTGGTATGTCCTCTCCAGCCAGGTTTTCCTCTTCATGGTGGCCGCTGGCTGCTCCTGCAACCTCCTGACCATTTTGGAGTCTGTTTGCTGTTCCCAGTGAAGCTATTCCTCGCCATTGTGGGCATTTTTCACAGGCTCTTGAGTGAAACAGAGCCCTTTGCCTGCCAAGTTCTGCTGACCATACGGCTTTCCTTTTCCCCATGCTTTAGCAAAGCCACGAGAGGCTCCTCGAACAGCCTCCCTCTTCTTTGTGCTTTTCCCTCCCACTTCCTTACTCAATCTGGGCAGTAGTTAACTCCCAGGTTCTGGATGGTTTGGCTGTGTGAGTTGATAGCTTTGCTGGACGAGAAATTACTAAGCTCTTACTATTCAGCTTTGCAACAGACAATTTTTATTAAATACTTTTCAGTTTTACACCTCAGAGCCTCTTCCCACTTGTGGCATCGCTCTGCCTTGAAGACTCTCTCCCAGCTGCCCTTCCATGCATTCTGAACCTGGAGAGGAAACCTCCACCACTTCAGGGGTGGCCTCAGGTGCTCAAGCTGGGCTGTTCCTCCACTGCACCGCTTTTCACAGCAGTGAAGCAGGATGTGACCAGCCACAGATTAACTGTGTAGAGAACCTGGTGAAGTCCACTTACATGTCATCATACTTGCCCTGCTGCAGCCAGGACGTTGGCTGGAGGGCATGACCCGTCCGTGAACCCAAATTGCAAAGGCTTTCTGCTTCTCGAGTAGGGCTAAGGCAAACCCAGCTGGAAGTCACTAGAGCAACACCTCCGGTTGCTGTGCAGCTGGAATGGCACAACTGCCACTGTGCAAAGCAGCAAGAGGCTTCTCCTGACCTTATAATGTCGAGGACACGCTAGAGTAATTTCTGTACCTAAAAATACCATTTTTAACAACTCTGAAGCTGCTTTTGACTTGCAAAATATTAGCAGTTCTGCAAGTCAAAAGCAGCTTCAGAGCTGTTAGAACTGCCCGAGATATTACTGAGCAGAAACCAGCCTGCTTTGACAAGATCTCCACTAGCGTACACTGATTTTCTTAAACCCATTCATTGCATTGTCCAAATATGGCATGGATTGGTTACGTGACTGTGGGATAATACCTGGAGTTGTGCACTTCCATGAAAAAGGATTCTTCAGTGAGCACACAGCACAAGAGACTGGGGGTCAGCTGGGAGCTCAGCAGTGGCACTACTGAAGTGCTGCCTCAGGCCTGAGGATGGGTTTGCAGTTGGAGGTCTGGCTGTTCAGAGGGTGTGGACTTGCTATTGCATTTTCATTGAGCAGTGTCATCATGTCAGACATGCAGAGGACTTTTAAAGTTGGAAAGTGTGGCTCAGACCTGCTCCAAATAACAATGCCCAACACACACGGTGTCCCTCGTGCCCAGTACAGGCAAATGTGATGATGTTCACTGATCTCTGCAGCACTGCTGTTCGTCCATGGAGATGTTGGGCTGGAGACAGAACTGTCAGTGATGGAGCTTGAGCAGAGCTGCTGAGATTCACTTCAGAGACAATACTGCCCCCACCATAGCATGGTCTTCTCTCTCAGCAGTGTGATAAAGTATGAGAGTATGCAGATAGATTCTAAGTCAAAAATCCTGTTCACCTCTTCACAACATGGGCAGTTGGTAAGGAAGATGTAGAGTCTGTTGCTTGACCTTTACCAAGCCACCCTTCAGGCCTTGACATCTATCAGCCACTGCCAGGAACCTCATGGCCTTGCTTAGCCTCTTTCTGTAGCAGTGGCCTAAAAATCTTATACTTCCTATCCTCAAAGCCCCCAAGATTTCCTCTCGTTCTTATCTCCCCCCAGGGCTAGGAGGTCCTTGGCACAGGCCTGGCTTCATGTATGAGAAAGAAGCCTGGCAAATCGTTTAAAGTAAAAGCTATAGTGGTTGTGCCAACTCCTGCAGTATGAGAGTGCCAAGATCCAGAACATGGCTGTTCCCCAGCATTTGGCAAGGTGGTGACATCTTGTCACTGCTCTCCTCAAGCACTGTGGCCCACACAGGTACACCAACCAGTTGGTTGGGGCAGGATGCAAAGCAGTGTGGGAAAGCAGAGGGAAGACTGCCAGCCTTTTCCCAAGGAAAGTCACTGCCACATTTCTTCAGAAGCACCTTCTCCAATGTGACATTACTCCCGATTGCATATAGAATGAAGTCTCCAAACTTATTTCCCAGTTACACTGATGCGTCACATGGGTTCAATCTTCTGTATTCAGGTCTCCCAGTCTATGCTGATCATAAAGAGTGTACACATAAACTCTCAGCAGAGGAGAAAACTATCCAATTCCAGTAAAGCACAGGCCTGACACAGAAAGCTGTGAGTGCTCTTGGAGCTATGTGCCGACTGTTGGGAAGGCGCCTAGAGCTGGAAGGGAGAGAAAAAGGAAAATAAAACAACATAAGGAAGTCTGTTTTTACATTTAATTCCTCCTGGGTCCAGAGAAGCAAGGGTTTATATCTTCATTATAAATAAGCTATACAGCATCTACACAGTGGAATCCATCACGAGTTTCATCTTTTCATGGGAAGAACCTGCAGGTCAACTATGGCCAACTTTATATTGGAGAGTATTACCATGCTAGACATGTTAGCGAACAGTTCAAGAATCCTATTGTCATACCACAGGTTATTCATAGCTCAGTGACATTCTCCTGTCTTCTTTTATGCACAGGGATGACCAAACTTTTTATTTCAGAGACTGCTGCAGGGCATCAGGGTTTTCTATCCTGAAGATCCTGCAGATGCATGGTACTGATGCTCCTTTCCGCCTGGAAGTTTTCTCCACTGCCAAAGCCTCAAAGTCTTCCAAGCTCTTCCAGTTTCTCCTTCTTTACAAAATGCCCAAGTTTCATGGTGCTGTATAGTTGTTGGAAACATTAATACTATCTGCAGCTTTTATGCAGGTGAGTATTGGCTGCAACATCCTATACAAGCTCAAGTTTGGTGGAGTAGTTTCTCCTGAAATAGGTATTAAGTTTGGCATAAGGATTGCTGATTGCAAAATGGTGTTGTCCACTGCCCTGGTATGATACCTGCATATCAGAAATACATGTGGATAAAGAGGGTCGAGAGACAATTATTAGAGCAGCTATGGAAAATAACTAAAATGTCATGTTCCTCTTCAGGACATGGTCTAAGCTTCATGGCCAGCAGCCATCAAAATAGTGTTGTCTTCTGCCTTTGGCCATTAGCCTCCAATACAAACACAACTGCAGGTATGTTTCCAGATGAGAACCTTTATCTTCTGCCATTTCCAAGCTCTATGGAAAATTAACTGTCTGGAATCGGTTATGTAAGAAAAAGGAAACTTGAATTTTTATGTGCAAGTACAAACTCAAACCAAGCAAACCATTATTTGTATTTTATTTGCTCTATAAAAAGGTCCAGGAATACAAAGAACTTTTTGCTGAATATAAACATGACATTTTCCTTCCAGGTGTCCGTAGAAATACCGGTTTATTTGAAATTAAATGTAAACCTTCATTTTGTTTTGCTGAAAAGCTCTCTTATTACAAAAAGGATGGGGAAAAAAGGGTGAACCAATTTCTCTTTGTTTCAAGCTCACTGTTTTAAATCCATGTTGCATATGAAGCAACAAACAAAAATTCTAAGGAATGTAAAAAGTTCCTACGCCTACAAAAGTCTCAGTAATGCAACAGCGAGCTGCAGAACAATGACACTGACATGAAAGGATTTTCATTTCTAAGGAATACTGGGATAAATGGGAGCTGAGGAATACATGTGTTCTAGCCTCATACCTAATGACATGCACTTATCTTTTGCAGGGCTGATTTCCAGTGGCACAGACCTACTAACCCAAAAGGTGCTTCCTCCCTGGGAGACTGAGCTGTGGCAGCACAGGTCGCTCTAGGTCAGACAGTGGGTAGGAGGTTGGGTGGTCACTTAGGTCTAGGTGAGAGAGGAGAATATGGATTTAATACTATAAACTGCATACAATGCTACGTTTAATACACTGTTCCTGTTCTCACAAGGAGAAACTGCATTCTCCACTAACTGCAATTTTTACATAGTTTTAATAAAGATAATTCACCATGTAAAAAAATGGCAAAAAAGCATTTTTAATATCCTCAGTTCATTAAGGTATGAACAAAATTGCTGCTTCCCAGGCTCTTTATCACTGCATCTTTCTTAGACTTGTATCCTAAAGGTTCATTTTTCTAAATGGCATAATTTTGGCAGAAACTAAGGTCAGTGCACTCCCAGATTGCATACTGCTTATCCCTCCTGCAAAGGTACAGGGATATGCAGATGCTCAGCACCTCTGAAAGCCAGGCTTGCTATGCAGCTAAAGCAAATGTAGAGAGCATGAATATTGCAATTACCAGAGAATTAAAAAAAAAAAAAACCAAACAAAAACCTGTTTTCTTTCAAAGTAAAAATAAAACTGGGAACTTAAAAAATTTCCTGAGGTGCTCTTTTTGATCAATTACAACTTTGGCTTCATTTCCATTTAGGCTTTTCTTTTATTGTACAATGCAAAGTATCAACTACATTGTGAATAATATAAAAGCTTTTTTTCCAGACAGGAATGCCAGAACATTTCCATTGTTTTGGGTTTTGGGTTTTTTTTTCAAACACATTTTTTAGTAAATATGATTTTACAAAGCAGTTAATCTCAGTAGAGCTGAATTCTCCAATAGAAAAGGGGATTGATGTTTTTTTGTAATAGAAAGTATATAGTCTGGTAATTTTCACATTTAAAAGTTCTTTAGTTCTACTTAAATCTTTCCAATGCTTTTTAACAAAAAAAATCAAGTAAGCCCTTTATAATTAACCCGAGTGGAAGTGTCTACTCATGTAAAACCATCTACCTTGGGTCCAGTCTAGGAGTGGTTAAGTCGTATGTTTTTCATGTATTTGTGCACTTATGGAAGTTCTGAAATAAAGTAAGTATTGGTGTTGATGGAAGAGAAAGCACAAATGAAGTGACAGTCTATAAAGTTATCACCTCTGCAGAGATGGTGAAAAGGCAAACTTTGCTCATGTGTCGCAGGGAAAGAAGTGACAGCGTGAGGAAGCATTCAGATGGAAGGTTTAAAATGAGAGGGGAAGAATAAAGGAAATTACCCCTCAGAAAGAATAATTAAACTGAACTCATTATGAAAAAACACGGTGGAACCCAAGAGGGTAAGTTAAAAATGGATTGGATGAATTCATGGAAGACAGGTCTGATGAACATCTATCAAACACAGGTGTGACCGCAGCTCTGCTTAGGAGCTCCCCGAGCCCCATCCTTGGGGAGGCCATGTCAGTGAAAACCACTTAGTCTCACACTCCTTCCCAAACCTTTGGTGCTGGCTGCTGTCAGAGGTGGGATGCTCATCATCTGTGCAGAAATCCAGCCAAATCACAGAGATGCCACATTCTGTGAATGACAGTACAGGTACAAGCTCCTAGCTCTACATAGAGAGGTCTGGCTATGCACACCGAGCTACACACAGTTGGAAACCCACATGTACATCCAGTTTGAAAAAGCTGGCTTCAGAAGTTAGGAAATCAAAGTGTCTCACAACAGAGTTTTTAGGCATCCTCCTCAAAAAGATACTATGCTAGATACTTCTTCTTAATATGCATTTTTGTTAACAATCTGTTCAATCTAAACTATGAAACATGCTGTGCAACATGACTGAACGAATATTGCTGTGAGAAATATTTTCCCCCTTGTTTGAGTAATTTAAATTTGTAAGCTAATGTAAGTTTTTGTATTAAATAATGTACTGTGTGCAATTTTCTTTCTTGTAGAGCACTTTGAAGCTTTCAAAGGGCACTCTAGGTTAATAAATAATATGCTATTCTTTGCCAGAACTGTAGGGCATTTCCCATAAGTTCTGAATCTTCTTTGCCAGAATTGCAACATGTTGCATGCCAAATCCTGCACACAAATGTTCTACATGTGGCAAATACATATTGGTAAAGACCAGAGGCATGGGATTCCTGGATTTCTTAGAGAGAGTGGGAGAAGAGAAAGAAGTGCGGAGAAATAATGAGGGAGGGCAGAGAAAGAAAACACAAACATATGTCTGTGCATACATCTAAAAAAAGAAAAAAACAACAAAAACCAACCCCCGGCGCCCAGAACAACCCATAACCCACACACCATTATTTTCAAAGCCTAAACTGTTTGCTGCATGCAGCAGAAACTCACAGGTACCCAGAGCTGGGTCTTTAGTTTTACTTCAGGGCTCCTGAAGGCAATCAAGCCTCCATTTCTGTGATCGCTGTAAGTTCTTCAGGCCCAGAGGTTTGTAAGGGTCAAAACACCTCAAATCCTCACTTCTCCAAGCACACGCTAACATAGAGAGGCTGCGAGCTTGGGGAAGCATGGCCAGGGTTACCACTGTTCAACAGGCTGTGAAAATGAATCCTCTTCTCCAGGCAAAGTTGTGAATGCATTTCATATGCCCCAGGCTACCCGGAATAAACCTAGACCAGTATTTCTAAAGAGCAAACTCTCGCCTTTTTGCAGTCTCCCCCATGGACAACAAGGTTGGAAGAAGAGGAGTGTAAAACAGCAAGACCCAGAAATGAAGTCAGTGCACTTGGCCACATATCACATAGGTTAGATTACTGAAGGATACCAGGAGTTTAAGAGGTCTTTGATTATGATTTTCTTGATTTAATCTCTTCATTCATTAAGTACAAACAAGTAATTTCAACATTCCTCACTAGTTTGGACTGCACATCTACAGTAATTCAAACATGTTAACATCTCCTGCCCTTCACCGAGTTAAAATCGTGTGACAAAATGGTGACAAAAATCCTTAATTACCCAGCAACAACCAACTAGTTTAAAAAGTACTAAAAACTACTTAGACCTAGTGAGGCCTTAAGCACCAGGATGTGCTCCACATTTAAAAAACAAACTGAAATTAAAACTGAACTCCACATTCTGCAATACTAAATGAACGTTTTACTACATGGTTTCTTTTGAGGTGGCAAGAAGTGACTGTAAAACCTTTGCTGTTGCCAGGATTACACTGCTTAGAGAAAAATACCCTGTGTGTTACCAGTTGTTGCCATGCTTTACAAAGATATGGTCTATAGTCTGTATCAGTTTCGTGTGGCAGTTTTGAAGGGAAAAAGCTTTCTGCAGAGTGTGCAGATTTCTGCATAAGAGTCTGTGTTGTTGCAAAGAGTGCTAAGTGATGCTCCCTCACAAGCTTCTCAAGGAAGTTAGCACATTTTTTCAGATTCATCTCCTGCAAGGTGAGACTCTCCCCTCCATTGCTTCTGTCTATCCAGTAAAAAGCTGATATGCTATCTAAAATCAAAAGGCAGAGAGAGGGGTGAGTGCAAAACCTGTTTTCTAAAGAGTAGAGAGTGAGGAGTAACTGAGTGCTACTATTGCAGTTCACGAGAAAGAGCCTTCCCAGGCATTGCTTTATCATTTCTTCTGTCCTTTGTGCCAGTCTGTTCTCAAGGATGGTAACTAGACGAAGCATATCAAAATGGTAGTCTGTATCAATGAACATGACTTCCACTTCCAGACCTCCTCCTGATTTTGGGATGATGCAGCGGGCTATCAGGTGATAAAGCATTTCTGTTTTTCCTGTTCCTTCCGGTCCATGGAATTCAATGACATGTCCTGTTCAAAAACAGCAGCAAGTTATCAGGCAGGAGCATTTACTGCTCAGAGTCAGCTTTCAGTGTTTACTGAACCAGTACTCACTGTTTCAGAAACTGGAAAATGCATTTTAGAATCCCAGACTGGTTTGGGTTGGAAAGGACCCTAAAGCTCATCCAGTTCCAACCCCTGCCATGGGCAGAGACACCTTCCACTAGACCGGGTTTCTCCAAGCCCCATCCAACCTGGCCTTGAACACTGCCAGGGATGGGGCAGCCACAGCTTCTCTGGGCAACCTGTGCCAGGGCCTCATCACCCTCACAGGGAAGAACTTCTTCCTAAGATCTCATCTACATCTCCCCTCTTCCAGTTTAAAGGCACAGAAAATTTAATATTCACTAAACTGCTAAAATCCTGGTTAGCATCTACCAAAAGAAATTTCAGTTTTCAAGAAAGGCCTCTGAAGTGGAGAAAACCAACTGGGGACAAAGGTTGGAAAAGCCCCTGCAAACAGCATCTAGGGCAACGGTATCAATAAAAGGTTGGCAACTGGATTTAATCTCTATCATTACAGGTAGATGAAGACTGAAAAGGAAGCTGCTATACAACAGTGGCTAAGAAACCATCTATTTATCCTACACACACAAAGCTAACACATAAAAAACCAAGCAGAGGACAAGCAAACCAAAAAAAATTGACATATTAGAGGTCCAAATGATGTTGGCACATGTATTTTTACAGCACACTGTCCTGCAGCATTTCATGAATGTTACATGCTTATTCAGTATCTGTGCACATCCTGAGACATCAAGGGGAAATTGTGACCAGTAAAGAGATTGCCAGTATATTCATTTAGCACTTAAATTCTTCTGTGGTGATCATAATATGAAACTGCTGGTTTTAACAAGGGGGACTCGGATTCCTTCAACTCCAAGCCACGACTCTCCTGTCTGAAGCACAGGATCTCTGTTCATAAACAGGCTCAGCCTAACCACCTGCTCCATGTGGGTCACTAAAATACAGAGCACATTTAAAATGTTAATTAAAAAAAACATTATGCTTTACTAGGAAACCAGTTCGTTTGTCAGATGTCAATGCAAGATACTCTGGTCTTTTCCAACATCTTCTGGTGTCTTACATCAGAGGAAGACTCAAAAAAATTGAATTAACTAGTTGCTCTTTATAAATTCCTCATTTTGGAAAATGGATTACTTATTTATGACATTTGGGATTTCAGGCAGAACGGTGAAGACATGCAGTAGGGAGAATCACACAACTGTAACTGCAGTAAGGTGAGAGATTTCTATGGCCTTGGCAAGTGCAAATGGCATAACAGCTTTTCACAGAGGGGATGCAAGAGTAGAGAATTAATTGCAACTTTACTTAAACATGTTTTTGCCTGCCTGAGTTAACAGGGTTTTTCAAGTCACTACTCAACTTCCAGAGGACGTCCTTGTTCTTATGTGTGTATGATGTCAAGATACAGCTTGGGAAGAGGGACGGAGGGTGGTGGGGAAGAAACTAAACTCTTTCTTTACCCGTTGCAAGTGCTGAAAGCAATTTACACCTGATGTGACAGTTCTATCCATTCCAGTGACACTCAGATTGCTCACTATTATAGATAATACTGCAATTCCATTTTATGAACTTCTGATACTTTGAAATTTATTAAAAAGCTTGACCACCTCCCAAACCCTCGCTTATCTGTTCTGAATGTCTCTCCTCACGTTAGAGATGAACAACAACTAAACTTCCTATGACATAAATCTTCATTTTCTCTTCCTGTTCACAGGTCACAATGCACAGGTTGCAATGTCCAATTCAGCCACTTGCAGCCAGCAGCTACTCTGCTGCCACAGATTGTGCCAGTGACATAACCGTGTCCTGTTAGGATAAGATACCAGCTTGGAAGAACTCCTCCTAAATGTGTCATTCCCTCACATTTCATCTATTGAAATATTTTAGAACAATTGCAGAAGGCACCTCTTGTTAAGGAACAAAGCACATCTTCTGTCTGCCACTGGCTTCAGCACAACACTTCTGCTAGCCAGTGACTGGCTTGGGCAATCTGCAATGCAGATTGCTTCATTTACCTTTACAGCAAAATATGACTTGCTTAAGACAAACCAGCAGCTCCACGTGGCCACTCAGAAGCAGCAGTTGGCAAATCTGAGTTACTGTTTGGTGATGATTCAGAAAACTTTTTTCTGTGAAATAGAACAGGCTGCCCAAGGAAGTTGTGAATGCTCCATCCCTGGTGGTGTTCAAGCCCAGGCTGGACAGAGCCTTGGGAGACATGGTTTAGTGTGTGGTGTCCCTGCTCATGGCAGGGGGGTTGGAACTAGATGATCTTAAGGTCCTTTCCAACCCTGACTATTCTATGATTCTATGACTTTATCCATTTGAAGATGTTCTATCAGGATGTCTGTGTGTTACAGAGTAACACTGGATGAGCTTTTATGGGCAGAACTAACATTTATTTAAGTAAAAATACTAAGTTAAATGAAGAATCATTGTTAGGAGTTTTTGTGGCAGTAGTTTGTAAATTTTAACAGCAAGACAGCTAAGCACCCTTCAAAACTTGTTCAACACTGCTGAACAAGACACATCCAGGCTGTAGTTTGACCAAAACACTTAAGTCACTCTGAAAGGAGTAATAGCTCAGACTGTAAGAAAACCTCAAGAGCCGAGGATTTCTGTGCCTTCATGATTATCAAAGAGGCTGCCCACAAGAAGAATGAGTGCAAACCAGAAGCCATTTATAGCAACATCTGTAAATGTAGGGTTTCATTAAATTAGCAACAAGGCTGTTAGAGTTAGATAACAGGGAAATTTCATCCTTCTGGGTCCGAGAGGACAACCATGACACAGCAGAGGAGGAAGTGTGGCCAGCAACGTTTCCAAGAAGCCTTTGACGCCTTCACAGCAGGTCAGTACTGGCATCATCCATTAATGTCAAAATAACTTTGAAAGGGAGATTAGTAAAAAAATACTGTCACATGATGAAAACAGTTTGGAAAGCAGAGTAGGAACAGACACTTTAACATGGAAGAAAGCTAATGGGAAAATTTCCTCTTAGAATTGGTGTTGTCCTACTACCTATCAGTAGATGAATGTTCCATTAGTGTGGCAAAATGTGTGAAAACAAACTAATGGGCTAATAAAGACTTAAGATAGTAAAGATCTACAAGATCAAGACGATGAGCAGAATGATTTCCTATGAAATTCAGCACTGAACATTCAAGAAGTACTTTTTAAGGAGTCACCTAACACATTGCCTGGCTCACAGTAGCTTGAACTGGCCCACTAAGGACAGACTGAAGAGCAAAACAGTACATGGCTACTCAGTGGCCTAAAGGATAAACTAAATGATGTTGCATAAATGTAAATATTTATGTAACATTAATGGATTTTTAACTGAAACTGTGCTCAGTCCTCGTCATCAGTTCAGTGTTCTCTTTTGAATTAAGTTTTGTCTGTGATCATTACACTAGTGAACACTGGTTTTCTGATGCTGCAGTTACAAACAAGCTATTAGAATATGCAGCAATAACTGCAGGTTTCGCATCATCAGATGCCTTGAAGTTACTGGACTAGTAATTTACAATACCGTGCAGAAGCTGTCACTAATATTTGTACCATTTATAAGTAAAGTAGAAAGGCCTAATATTTTTTCAAATTAATGCTGGGTGTCATACTATTGCTGAATATCAGAGCCTTATACTGACACCCACAACTTCATACCAGTGGCACAGGAGAAATATGACTGCCAACATTGGAAGATTATTTAAAGCTTGTGTCACTTTTGCTCCATTCCAGAAGAGCTTAAATGATATGTAATTAACATGCTTATGTGTTCTTCAATATGCAAATCCATCATAATTAGAAGCAGTGACTAGAATATCACAGCAGTACCTATATTAGCTGTTCCTATTTTATAGTACTCTGACATACATGTTATGAACACTTAACTATGATGTAACCTTTGGGCAGTTTATTGAAACTTCATCTCTATGTTTCAAATACCATCAGGAAAAAGAATAATTTAGATCTTTGCACTGCTTTAATCACAGCATTTTAGATTAAGAGCTGTTCAGTATGGCTTTCATGGGCAATGTATTACAGTATTCCACAACGACATACTAAAAGTCAAGTTCATGACAAATGGAGAGGCAGGTCTTCAACAGGAATTTAAGACTGAATAATGAGAACACACATCAAAATAACACATGGACTCACATAAATACTGTGGTATTAAAAGACAAAGCAAAAATGTAATAAAAGGTGAAGTCCATTTATGTATACGTAGCTAAAGGTCTGGGCTAAAATGTTACGCAGCTTCATTAATGTCAGCCAAAAAGCACGACCAATATGGGTAATTATTGATGCCATCTGTTAAAAGCAAGAAAAAGAAGTGCTTCAGAAGCTCAACGACCATGTTGGCACAGAGAAACCGGTGATGAATTTAGAAGGTCTCCAGCCTCTGGAACAGTCTTTGGATAGACATGAACAACCTACGCAGCTTTTAAGAGCAAAGCTGGTAATTTGATGATGGAATTATGTAATGCTGTGGACTGTGACAGCAAAGGCAATTTCTGACCCCCAGGAAGGCTTCTGACAGTCTGTTCTACCAGAACATGGCAAGTTTAGTCTCAAACATTTGCTTCTTGTGTGTAAACTTCATAAAAAAAGCCCACACAGACTGAAAGATCAGCATTTTCTATTACTGCATTTTTCCAAAACAGAAGTATCTCATCTTGTTATAAAAATGGAAAAGAAGTCAGGAGCCTCGTGAAGCATATACTAGTTTCACTATTGGTTCTTAATTCTCCTTGTGGGTAACAAAGCACTTCAGAATTGAGAGAATTTAAATAATTTGCTCCATTCACACTGGTTTACCAGTATTTCTCTGCCCTTTACCTTTGTTATCTCATATATGAATCTTTCCAGGGCAGAAATCATATATAGCTAAACCCCTAATGTATTCTCAAAAGCTGCAAAATAATACATGAAGAGTCCCACAGAGACTGTATTTGTAGACTAAGCATCATCTTTCATCCAATTATCCTGATTCTTTTTATTGTTTTTTTTTTTCCTGCTGTTTCTTCTGAACCTTCTGTAATTTGTGGGAATTTCAATTGCAGACAAGTATGTTGATAACTACTGCAGCCACATGCTTTTCATATGAAATTCATTCATTCATACATTCAATAACTGTAGTGCCTCCCAGAACAATGCCAGTTTGTCACTCATGTGCCTTTTTTATTATAGATTTCTAGTCTCCTCCATTGTGAAATCCATGGAATTTCACACAATCTGGAAGACCAGTCTGACTTCCTGAATAATCAGGGAATTACTAAGTGCGCTGTTTTCCCTTAGCTCTATAATTTCTTTCATTGAAACATCCAATCTTGATCTTACAAACTTCTTGCTAGAAGAATCTACCCTAAACTTGTACTGGTGTCACTGGGAGGTAGCCCAATTCCTCCAGTGTGAAATTCTCATATATTCACTGGAGGTCTATATAAGCCATTTCGATCCTAATATCATCTGCAAACTCATTCAGCTGATTAGTACCTATGTTCATAATGGAGTTGTTTTCAAAGTTCCATCTCAGTATAATCAGGATTTTTCAGGCCAAGACTGAATAGCTGATGACTTGCCTTTATTGGCAGTGTTTGCTCATGAATTCTTTTCCTAACTGATCCAGACCACTCCATACCACTGCACTCTTAGCTGTTTATTAATCCTCAGGTTCTTTGCAACTTTCTGCAGTTATGACTTTGTGGTGGTTTTTTTAGACCACTGGTTAAAAAAAGGTTAAATGACAGAATATAGAACAAATTTCTGTAAAACTACTAGAAAAAGGCCAATGTGCTAGGTATTTACTCACCTACACCTGTGTTTTGATACCCAAAAAGAAGATTTTAAACTCCATTTAATAATGTTCGGAATAGTGACTCTGCATTATTTCATTTTATCTAGTTGGCATAAAACTACACTAACAATTGAAATTCTGAATCCAGGGCAAAAAGATCTACCTGCATGCTTATCCCTGTGCTACTGCTCTGAGCATACTTTCACACCAGCATTCTTCCATAAATGGCATAAAGATACATTTTTACCATGAACGGGAGATCCTTCCTCAGCAAACAGATAAGGTTCAAGATTCTTCAGAGCACTTCTGCCCTCAAGTCGTGCAAGTAGCTTTTAAAGAAAAGACAGAAAAGACATGCTGTTAACTCAGAATAATGGGCCTCGGGAATCAAATTTAAAGGATTCTGAGAACTGAGAGCTTTCCATGACAACCCTATCAAAACAGCAGTCTGAGGTAAAAAATGTTTTCATAAATACATACGGAAACCTATAGTCTGGACTACAGTAACAGAAGATTCCATCCTTACAAACAATAAGCATGCAGATTCAGTGGCAGTAAAAGGTGGATATACATTAGGGGAATAAAGCTTAAAAAGACAAAGCTGCACAGATAGACTAGCAGCAGGATCGCCTCTGGTACACAGCAGTGCTGCCATGTGAACAGAACAAAGGGAAAGAAGTTCACTGGTAATAACCATCACCTCCACAACAAACTGTTGCTTGAGAGGTGAACCATTACCCATCATTAGCCTCCTGAGTCAGTCCCTGTGAGCATTTGGAAGTAAAACCATGCACATTTCATATGAAAAGTTACACAGGACTCTTCTGGACTACAACCCTATTGTATCCTCGTTACTTCTTCTAACAGAGTATGGATTAAGGATGATGAAAAGTAATTAGCCACCAGTGACTCTACAAGAACCTTTCTAAAGCAAGCTCAAATTTGTAAAGCAAGATCCTCCAAAGCCCCTTGTAAATCAAATTAGTCCGAAGTTCATGGACAGTTTCTTAAATTGACAGATATTTGCATAGCAAGTAGACACGTATTCACATAACGCACAACTTGCGTTATTTGTAGTTCTGGCATGTTTGTAAACCAAGAAAGAACATTTCACCCAGTGCTACAGTTGTTACTGCTACGTGTATTAACACACGTCAGGTTGCTCACAGCATTGCCAGAGCATGCACCCCAGTGCCAAATATTCAATTCTACAAGACACACAGTTGTCATTTAAAGATTTAAACAAAACAAATCCCATTCAGTTTTATCCCATCCTCCTTAAAGCCAGTCACAAAAGGAGCAGCGAGCACACACCTTTAAACACACCACTGCCTTATCTTGCTTCCCTCCCTGCCACATTTATGAGCAACATCTGCTCTGAATTGTCTTACAAGTTGTTTGAACAGTTGTGTGTGTTTGCCTTTAACAGCAGAATAAAACTCCATTAAATGGCCCTGAATTTACTTGAAGTGGTCACAATGGGAATCTAAATGTGACATTTTCACTGACATTTTAACATTCCCTTCCATTACCAAAATGTCAATGTGCTTGCCTTTGTTTGCCTGTTCACACGTATTCAGGAGAGTTTTCTGACAGGTCCACTGAAGGGCCATAAAACCACCTGAGTTGACCTTGCTCTGCATCTGCGGGTCTGCCCACTACATGTACTTCACACATTTGTGTGGTGCAGAAAACACTCACAGGGTGAACTCTTGAGTATTTCGGGAACCAGCAGGGTCCTGTGACCTGGGCACAGTGAAAATCCAGATGGCAAGGAGAGGCCGCACCACCAGAGAGAAGGGCTGGGAACCTCTCACCCCTGCCAGCCGGCAGTGGAAGTCAAGAGAAACAGGAAAACCACCACAGGCGGCTGCTGCTTTCTGATGCTCTGAATGTTTCAGCAAAAGCAGCACCGCTCAGCGATCAGAGGGGCTCGATGACGGGTGCTGCAAGTCACAGCTATTGAGGGTCTAAACACATTTCTGCAGCTTCAC
The DNA here is from genome assembly GCF_000696875.1 of Nestor notabilis. NCBI lineage: Eukaryota > Metazoa > Chordata > Aves > Psittaciformes > Psittacidae > Nestor > Nestor notabilis. The sequence goes on along the minus strand of NW_009942257.1, from coordinate 2,341 downwards.
ACTCCCCAGTTTATTAGTACATTAATGACTACATCTTCTGTAGTTGACTTCTTTGGGAAATACGAGACCTGTCTCTTCTTAGACTGTCACCTCTCTCAGCACACTGCTAGAGCTCTGGAAATACATGGTGGATCGATCGCTATCGTTTAAATATGAATCTGTGGCTATTTAAATGCCGAATCTATATATTCATTTTAAATAACTACAGGTGCTCACTCTGAGCACTGCTCATGTAGGTAATTTATGCTAATTCAGTGATGATGGTGCACCTGTGTTTTTATCAAACTTGTATTTACTTCCGAGTTCTGAAGCAGAATCTCCAAAAACACTTGCCTCATTAGTGTCACGCTGGGAGCAATGGGGTTCCTGGCAGAAACAGCGAACAATTTCCTTCAAATCTGACAAAGGTTTGTCCATACTACAGCAGAAGTGATGGAAAGCAAAGCTGAGATGAGGCACTACACCAGCATCCCTCGCCTCTACCGATTAAAAGGGGCAACTTGAGTTTTTCCAAATGGGCAAACACCACCTTGGTTCTCCTCCAGGGAAGGCACTTCATTTTGCCTTCTTGCATTTCTTCTGTAAAATGAGGAGGAGAGGGGAAAACCTACAGCATTTAAAGGTTAATCTGGAGGCATCCCTGCCCATTGCAGGGGGGTTGGAACTACATGATCTTAAGGTCCTTTCCAACCCAACCTGTTCTATGGTGGACATCAGGCATCCCAAGCTTTGTCACAGACAGCATATGGAACACAGCACTGCAGCACCACTGAGGAGAACTTTTGAATGGGAGAGCCTGGGGAAAAAACCCACCCAAACAATTTCAACTTGTGTATTAGAGACTTCAGATTCTACAATTGAACTGTAGATGCTTGTTTCTTCTTTCATAATGCTCTTTTTGCCTTCTTTTACAGAAAATGCCACCTCTTAGCAACCTGCTCGTGGTAGATCTTTGCTCTTAGGTGTTCTTCAGAAGTGTAATTACACTAGCAAGAAACTGCACGTATGTGCAATTATGTATAGAAAACTAGCTATACAGCAAGAATTAGGCTACAGCTGGGCTAAATTCCACTAATGACAAGGCCGACGGGATTCAAATATTTCCACTATGTCTTTTATAATTTATCAATTTAATCTTTTTAATACAGAAATATGCGTATGGACAGTCCCACTAACACATTACATGCTTATACTGTATTGGTTTCAATGAAGCTATGCATAAACGTAAGGAATGAGATATTACTTCATTAAAATGTTAAAGAAATTCAAATTAAATACTCTGGCTCTGCTAGAGGCTGCGAGCTACCCTACAGGCTATTTACACATGCAAACCTATCTTGAGTACAAGGCAGAATTTAATTTTCAACCACTATAATCGCTCTCACTGAGCTTTTGTAAACTATGGGCATGCTGACTTATGCAAGCAATTTATCACTTATTTTACTGTGATACACCAAAGGTGTTTTGCAAGAAGTTCTAATTTGTTGCATTAATTATGTTCAATAATAAAAGTACAAGACTGCGGTCTCAGTGTAACTCTCAGTGGAACCTGACCTTATGCACAAGGCTATTTGAGGAAGTTTTGTTTTAAATTAAGCATTTCCTGTATCAAGGGCTTTTACCATTTTTTCTGGATGATGTACTCCTACATTAACCTTCCTTAAGCCACCAGCTATCAATTCCTCCCTTACTCAGGTTTGGTTATCCAGCTCCCTACAGGTGGTTGTTGCCGTGTACACTCCCTGTTGGCAGTGCTTATGTGGACAATAAATGCTTTTGCCCATTTGGATACAGAGCACAACTCACATCCGTCATTTGTGTACAGGTGCTCACTGCAGGACAGCGCTTACTGCATGTTTTCTAAGTGTCAGAAGGGCTTAAGTCCTACTGAAAAAACATGGAGCTTTAATAATAAACAAACATCGTTCGTTTCTACCTTTGCATGTGTGCTACTTGGAGTATTCTGACACAGTAACAAGTATTTCCAAGCAGTTAACTGATTGCCAGGTTGGATGGGGCTTGGAGCAACCTGGTCTAGTGAAAGGTGTCCCTGCCCGTGGCAGGGGGTTGGAACTGGATGAGCTTTAAGGTCCCTTCCAACCCAAACCATCCTATGATTCTATGATTTCAAGTATAAGTCACAAACCATCCAGCAGGGAAAAAGAAAAAAAAACCACCAATCAATCCCCCAAACTCAAAACCCTTTTCTCCGAAGAAAGCAATTCCATCGTTAAAACCTTCCTCACGACTCTTCCTTTCCGCGTCCACTCCAACGTTTGGGAGAGAGCGCGAAGGCGGCATTTACAGAGGATCTACTGGAACACCCGAATAACGCCCCATC
>NW_009942256.1:79121-98326 GCF_000696875.1 Nestor notabilis | reverse complement strand
TTTTTTGGGGGGTAAAACGGCGAGCTTCCAGTAAAATGGAATATCGCTAGTTGAACTCACGTGAAATAAAGGAATTAAATGAAAACCCCCAAGCTCGGGGACAACAATAAGATCACTTAAATATAGGAGAGGGGGCAACTAGAGCTGCTTTTCAGTTGTCAGATGCTCCGCGTAAAAATCCTGGTGAGGAAGCCCAGTGCTGTAAGGCTGCATGTGTATGTGACAGCCAGCATATGGAGCTTGCCAGCGGCTGGAAGTGACTCTTGCAGGAGGGAAAAATAATCACCAAATTCTGATGCACCTTTATAATGCTCCAGACAGGCTAGAAACGTACATAGAGAATAAATGATATGTATTCTGAAATTACATGCTATTCGGAGCTAAACATACCCAATGCTATTAAGAATGAAATACTGAGAACAGTAAAAAGTAGGAAGGATGTGCTGTGGTAGGAAGAAGACCACTGAAGTCTGAGCATTTTGGAGGGTGTTCAGCTTGAAATTGAGCCAGAAAATGAAAAAGTGTCTTTCTGGCATTTCCCTTGTAAGAATATGCTTTCTCTGAGTAACACCACTGACGCTAAGACTGGGGGAAAGTAACTGCAAATATGCTGACAGCAAAGGAATTTGAATTAACAATAAGTAATTTGCAACATCGTGAAATTTTGAAGTCACATCAAACTGATGGACAGTTTTGTAAAAAAGAAATTCTCTCTTCTATCCTGGAGACATAAGGAAGTATCATGAATGTTTGAAATAAGAAAAAAGCATTACTTTTTTTTTTTTTCTCATCACTGCTCTCGTGGGTTGAATCTACATTGGATTGCTTTTAACAATACCTCCTTTGAAAAATCTCTGTTTGAACAACTGTTTGACTGATGGGTTTGTCTTAGAATGCATTCTTATTTCTCATTGGCCATTAAAGAATTATTGGTGTTCAAACAGCTAGTCCACTTGAAATATACCAAACTATTTCCCATGTTCTTCTAATTAAAATAATTCAGTATGAGTACCATTTAATAACCATTACAGTTGCCTGCTTTTTAGGATTAGGTTCTTTTGTTACCCGCATTTGCCTTTCTCAGCAACTTCAAGGGAGAGATGTACTGGGTGAACATTTTACAACCCTTCAGAGAACTACAGAGCAGAGTAATTACATAGAGCTTTAAAGTTGCAACCTAGACCTAATTCTTCCTGATGAGCAAAATAGTGTATGACAAAATGACTCTGCAAAATACATGAACTGTACCTGAATTACAAAATTAAATTTGCAAATTCTATGCTTGCTCTCTTTGGAAAGGATTCCTTGCAACAGAAAGCTCCTCAACAGCAAATTATATTTCCTTTCTCAAGAATTCTTAGATGAAAACCATGCTATGACGTTGGCTAGGCACTGAACGTGGAAAAAAACAAGGTGCAATCTTTTTCATTTGGTATTTATCTGCTTATAGATTGACATAACCCTAATGGCTTATGTCAATCGCATGACTAAAACTTTTTTTCTTCATCACAAAAAGACCAAAACTAAGTACCTGAGTGATTTTGCTGATAAAAGTTTGTATTTGCATTAACTGAAAAATATCCCAGGTGTCATCAGCTGAATAAATAAATTCAATGGAAAAGTCTCTGCCCAATGCTCCACCCACAAGAACAAGGGGAAAAGTTCATAATCTTCAAGTTGTATATATTCCATAGTTGAAGTGATAAAGGTGATTCAAGGGAACATATGTCAGTCCAGCCTTTATGTAAATTACTTCTAAAAATTGTTTCTCTCTGCCTCTTGTAAACAACATATTGCAAGCATATGTGAAATTTATTTTCTTAGCAAGGGGTATTTTGGGGTTTAGTGTTGATATGTAGTAGATACACCAGATATATAGTATCTGGAAATAATTGAAAGTTTCGTGACACATTTCACAAGATCAAGTGTGGCGACAATGGTGTATTAGTCATTGCCTCCCAGGTAGCAGAAATTCAAAGAATAGTTTAGCTTGCAAATACAAAACAGCGTTTTAGGGACTGAATGCTGTAGCTTTTTTTACAAGTACTACCAAGTTCAAAAAACAAAAGGACTTGAGCATAAAGTCCTGAAGTTTGCTTTCTAAAGACTGCGGAAGTGATGAACCATTTTTAAACAAACATCTCTTAAAAAAGACAGACCACTTTGTGTTTTGTATATTCAGTTCCATATTCTATGTGTAATTAAACAAATTAGTCTCCTTTGCTCAAAGTATGTAACATTTCTGAGCAACAGATTTACATAAACTACGTGCATTAGATGAGACAACAATGCAGTGTTTACTTTTTTTTGCACACACCTGCTTCCAATATTTTGTTCTGACATTTGAAAATATGTTAATCATAATTACTTTAATTTAGAGCTTGGGCCATGCGTGATCACCCATATCCACTGGCAGACAATGCTGTATTTTCCAACAGAGGAGAGTTTCCTTTTGCAAACTCTTCAGGGTGGAGGTACTGTCTTGCTTTTCAGTATTGGCAAATAATGAATACATGTGCACAAATTACAAAAATACTGAAATTACAGATGCTAAGAAGAATTTCCACAGGATTCTGTTGAATTTCTGAAGATTGAAAGAACAGTGTTGACATTCGGAAACAAGTCACTGTGTATTACGATCAAGAAAGATGTATTTATACAGAACAAAAAAAATGGAGCAGCTGTTTACTTTTGTTGAAGATATCAAAATAATCATGTTACTCTTTATGGGTTTTTTTGAGAATGGGGCTTAAGCAGAATTTAGACATGTAAACCCAAGATCTTTGTATTTCTCCCAAAACACCTAAAACTTGTATTTTTCCATCTGAAAAGTCAGCAGAAAGCTAAGTATTGCTGAAGCCTACAGAAAAAGCCCAAAGTCATGTCATTTGACCTGTAATTGATCTGTTAATAGTTCATACTATTTCTCTTAGAAATCTAGCTCTCCTGTTGCCATAACATCCTATGGGAAGGCTGTGTAGTTCCTGTACCCGTGGGAGAGGTAAGAGTCAGCCTCCTATCTGAAAACAAAGTTGAGATTTCAGTTCTCAACCCCAACGTACCAAGCTCAAGCCTGCAAAGTCATGTAAGTGTGAACCAAGATCAGCGAGCGCTACCTTTGGTGTAATTCAGTTCTGTGTTATAACTCACAGATTTTCAAGAACACGTATCTGGGGTGCTGATTCAACCTGGAATGAATTCAATGGGGTTTACTTATTACTATAAGTTCCCCATATCCTTCTCTAAGTGTAAGGTACAACTGTTCAACTTTATGATTACAATAAGAGCGTGTATCCCAATCTAGATTAAAAAAAAATCACACAAACAGCAAAAAATGCATTAGCAGATACCCAAACTGAAGAAAACATTGCAGTTTAATATAATTTTGACCCAAGCACTTAGAATTCTTTAACCATTTTCCCTGGGCTGACACTGTGAAGAGATTACAAAGCATGGAGTGAAAGAGCAGCAGCACATGGTGCTTTGGGATTCAGACTTCTTCAACTCAGGACTGAGTCAAGTATCTTTGCAAAGCAAACCCTTTTAACCTGGAAGACTGTGAAGGAGTTAAGTGCATACAGAATGATAAAACATATCAATGTTCATTGCCTAAAGTGTTGTATAGGAAACTAGACCTTGGTTCGTGACTGACATACGCGTTATTCACTTCAAGACTTTGCTCTACTTTACTACTACTGTTTGCTTTATTTTATTATTGCTGTTTATGAGGAGGAAGTGGAATGTTCAGTCTTTAAGTTCACAAGTAAGAACTTTTTCTTACGTACAGTTTCATTTGGAGTAGGTTTTTTACTCATTTTTACCTGAAGCAACATTAGCATCCGTTAAAAAGTTCATGAAAGTACACAACAGAGACATTCAGTGTAATACAAAAGCTCATATTTTGTAGATCTGAAATATTTTTGTACTTGGCACTTTCTGGGAAAAGATACTAGCAACTCAGACTTTGATACAAAAAAAACCAATCAAACACTATGAAAAAAGAATTTTGAATGTTCTTACCTTATTTAATGTATCTTGGTGCTTGCCAGCAGTTGTCTTCTTTGCTAGACTAATTGCCATGCACTACTTGAAAATTGCTCCAAAGACTTCAGGAGTATGATTAGAAAGGTTTGGGTCATCAGTTTGGCTTGTGACTATAGGGGAATACCATTCAGAAGAAAATAGATGGGGAAAACCCACCAGTAAAAGTCAATGGGCAGTACAATATCCATTACATACTCCTGTAATTACATATTACTTGTGTGGGTTTTTGTCCTCTAGCACGCCTGAATTTGATAGAGTTTTTAGAGCTGTATTCTTAGAAAGATACATCTTCTACTATATTTTATTAAGTAAGATCTAAATTGGCATGCTGCTGCCTGTCAAACAAAAAGGCAGTTCCAGCATGCTATGTTCCTTTTTTAAATGACTGAGAAAAATATGTAGGTTGTGGCTTTGGTGCAGTGGGTGGGTTTTTTCAGTCCCCTAAACAGAAAATGGAACGTGTAAAAAATGTCAATATGACCTACACATCATTAATAAAAATCATGGTTATTTCCAAATTAAAAAACTGTCACTGTTTTTCATGGTGCACCAGTCTATACAATTAAAACAACAAAATCTGACAAAAAGAAGAAACAAAGGGACCTTTAAACACCTGCTTTACAGTTCTTCTGAACAAACTTAGTTTGCACATTTGAAAATGCATGGAGATTAAAATGAATACAGATCTTGTCTATGCATTTGATAAAAATGTTCATTAAAAGAAGTTACCATATGGTGTAGCAATTATTTTTCACTATTAAACAAAGAGTAGTTCATGTCTCCTAATTGGATAATATAGACAGAAATACTTTTTTTAGAGTGCTGTCAGTTAATCAACATTCTCATCACTTAGTATGTCAGAGTGAGGCAATGCCTCCTACTGACTGGTGCCTAGACCAAAAATGTCTCAATTAATTAACTAATAATGCAGAATAAATTGTATGTTTCATGACTTTTTTCCTTTCCAGTTTCCATATTATAAAAAAAGGGAGAGGAAATAGAGGTCTGCAGAAACCAAGTAATGATACTAAATGTGAAACTCCAGCAGATTTTTTAAGACAGAAATTTAAGAAATGTGCTGGTTGCCCCATCTGTTCCACCTACGGTATCAAATATGTATTTCCTTTACTGATCACTTGAATATTCAGTTTTCTTTCAGCTTTCAGAAGGAGTTTAGAATTAGTTACTGCTCCAGGTCTTGCATTAAATCTGCAAAATACATATGCATTTTTATTATTTCGTAAAGAAGAAAACAAGTGGGTCTTGTTTTCATAAGATAGCAGGAAAAAAGGTGACGTTGTGCTTGTGTAAAACAGTACTCAGTGGTGCTGCTGCTAAAACTGACTCTCTGTTAGTGTAAATGAATTCATTGCTATAAGTAGACTTCTGAAGTTACACAAACCCAGCTGTGAAACAGCCCATGAGCTGGATGGCATGATGAAGTGAAGTACTTGGACTATGAGCTACACAACAACTTCTGGCCTGCAGCATCATGCTATTTTCTTCAGGGAAGAATTTCTACTCGTAGGGCTTGTTGAAGTCTCAGTTGGGAAGCAGGCAGTTGGTAGCAGAGCCACCAACTTCTCCTTTGAAATGCTGCGACCTCCTCTTCAGTGAGGGAGATCATGAATCTGCCTGACCACTTGAGAGTAATAAGGCAGATGGAAGACCAAGGGTGAGAAGCAAAATCACCATATGAAGATGCCAGAAGTGCAAGCTGAAGTCAAGCGCTGAGTTGTAGCATTCTGCCTAGGGAGTCTGACATGTCTCTACTCATCACATTTGCTAGGTTATCTGATAAAAGCTCATCTGTGCACCCACCGAGGAGTACAGAGAGACTCTCATCAGCTGTACAGATGGCAAACCTGCAAGGCTGGCTTCAAATGTAATGAGAGGTATCTTTTGTAGTCAAATGTAGTTTGAGATGTAGTGTGCCATTAAGGTCAAGATATCGAGAGAAGCAGCCTTCATTTGGGTTACTGAAATAATAAAACATTACTCCAAGAGTATGCAAGCTCCACCATAAAAATTGTGGTTTAGTATCAAAAATCAAGAAACTTTGTGGCTTTTATTACAGTGCTCAATTAATGAGTCCCCTTTACTGTTTTCTGAAAGAAACAAAGTGGCATTTTACTCTAATGAGTCAACAGATCAGCCTCAAGATCTTTTTCAGTTCATTAATCAAATGAACTAGATCCATTCATTTGGAACTAATCCCTCTCAGCTGATGTTCATAAGTCTACCTAATGAACAAGCCTTTGGAGTTGCTTTGATGCAGCTGCACTTGCAAATACTTGTTTGAAACAAGGAATATATTTATACCTGCTGTGCAGCTACTTTCCAGCTGACCAGCTCCTCCTCAGACTCCCACTTGTTAATGCTGGTTCCTGTCTTCTGTATTAGGTTCTTGCTCCCTGACAAGGTGCAGCTCACCATTTCTGGCTTGACCTTGCATCAGCCTTCCTCTATGAGGAAAACCAGGGCTACTGAAGTCGTTGTCCATTAACCCTTAGCCAACTGTGGTACTAGAATGGGCACTGCAGACTGTATAAGCCTGTTTCTTTCTTCTCAGAGTGCAGGTGGCAACATATGCTTGGCTTCCACCAAAAAGTAGACTGTAAGTCTCAGCCACAGCATAAACTCATTCCTGTGGTACTGTTCTTAAACCTTCTCAATACATACAGAAAATTTTTAGTCAGAAAAACCCCTGATCTCTCTATGGGAGGGCTGATCCATGAGATACGCTGAACTAAGAGAGAGATCTTTAAAGGAGGAATTTTCCTCTTATTCTGTCATCAAAATGTCAAGTGAGCAGAAATGATCAAGCATAAAGGATGATACCCTGAGAAATACCTTCAGGTCCTTTACATGAAGTTCATTGCAGCTGCTGCATCCTGTTCTGCTCCAGTGGATCTGTGTAGGATCTGAACAGAGATTGTATTTGTAGTCACAATTTACTGTGGGCAGTGGAAGGCGCTTTTTTCTAATTTGGCATTTTCCGCAGGCCTTATTAGTCTGCACATAAACCTAAAACCTTCCATACTTTTATCTCAAACATTAGTGATTATGGAATTTCGCAATGAGAAAATTCTGGGCTTGTCATTCTCACCTAGGAGATAATGAACGTTTGAGCGTATATATTAACCTAGCAAAGAGTTGTCGAATCTTCTCCCATCTCTTGCTTTAGGTTTAGCAGTTGCTATGAATTGAATGTTTTGAGGGGAGAAGAGATGCACCTACCATGTATGAATAATAAGTCAACGTTCCCTACAAGACAGGTTTAATTTAAAAGCTGTTGGGTTATTGAAATAAGCTACATCAAACAAAAGAGATTAAACAGAGGGAAGAGATTTCACAAAAGTGGAGAACAAGTTTCAAAGAAGCTGTGAGTCATTGCTTAGAGAAGGTGTCAAGTCCAGCCAGCTGGCTGAGAGGAACCAAAGACAGGACAGGTACACTGTGTGCCTGTATTACAGTTCCACAGGTACTCTTCCATGAGGTGTTCATTTTGGCTGTATGTATATTGTGTGAACATATGTGTGGACAATCGCTAAAGGCAAATCCTCCATTACTACATGCACCTGGTATTCGTAGTACATTTGAAACAAATGTCCAAAGCCTGTACTAGTAGAATAACTTCATGTTAACTCATGAAAGGAAGACGTTTCGGGATGTTTCTGCCATTTCTTTTCTGATACCATCTGCAAATATTTGGAGCTGCCAGGCTGGGATGCTCTTATCATCTGTTCATCCATTCTTAAGCCTTAGCCACCTGCCTCTTCGTGAACACCAGCTCACAGCAAAGAGTTCAGTCTGCTTGCACGGATAGCCTCACCTCTTGTCTACAGTTTTCATTACTGAGATATTGTGGAGCAAGAATTACAAGGTCCTGTAGAAAGACTTGGAAAACTTTCTTACCTGTACTCTAGTTGAGAAGCTTTTACAATTAAAAGATTTTTATTCCTTTCTTAAATCTCCCGGGTCAGTGTAAGGACTCTGATTGTAATTCAAGATTGATTCACCAGACTGAAGAGTGTATCAGTCCAGTAGCCTGTCAGTATTTGAAAGGTAGGGAGTGCAAAGACATCAAAGATGCTGGTAATTCTGTAACATAGCAGAAAATCCTTTCCATAGCTCTTCAGGGCAAAACTTTCATGCCTAGTATGAGTGTTACAGTAACAACAGGCTACTGCTTCTCTTTGCCTTTGGGGAAACTAGTCGTCCATAGTGATACTCTCTCCTGGCAATAGATAACTAATCTTTTGTTGTTGTTTTTGTTGGGTTTACATCCTTATGTTTTTTTCTCTCCAGATTTTTCATTTGTCTCTCTGACTTCTAGGGTATTTTTATTTTGACCACCAAAGCTAGATCATTTTTCTGTCTTAGGTTAATCTGTATCTTTATTTGAATCAGTCAATCATGAAAACCCAAACACAAGCCTACAGTGTGATACTCTTTCTCAGATCACAATAAAAGCTGAACAACATTTATAATCCTGATTTGCCCTATATCACCAAGGAAATGTAAATTCTGCTTCTGTTTAGCTGACCTTAATTTACCTGATCCAAAGTTCTGCAGTTATTTATATGAAAGATCCTACAGTAACACACATCATCTGGAGACATAAAGCATACCAAGTACATAAGCTAGCTATGTATGCACTGCTGTCATGCTTAAAACGAGCCATAGTCCCAGCCTTAGGACCCAGAAAATTCCCTCGGTCCCCAGTGGTTTGCAACTGGCTAAAGTGCAGAGAGGTGGCCATAGGCTTTGTGGGCTCCCAGACCTAAAATACTGTTGCTGTTTGGGCCTGTCTGACAATACTGGCTGGCAAGTCTGTGTTCTGCATCTCAGACCACCCTTGCAGTTAGGGAGTGTGGAAAATGCTCATTTATATTTCAGCTAAACCCCAGGACTTTGGGGAACAAACAGGTAGATCTTGTTGCTGTTGCTGGGTTTAGAGACAGAAGAATCCCAGGCAGAAATTGGGTTTTTCTATTATTTTCTCTTTATACAGTGCTCATGTGAGACTGATTCAAATGCTAAGCCCTATGCTAGTATTTGGAATACAAGAAGGTGGAGTTCATAATCCCATCATGGGAGAAATTAAAAGATGGAAGATGAACCTTAAAATAACTAGTGTCTGTTCAGTTTAACCAGGACAAAATTTAAGGGTCATTTGATCACACTCTGTTAGGAAAATCAATACTTGTTATTTGGCCTTTCAGCCTAACAGAAAAAGACATATTGGTATTCAATGACTGGTAGATGTAGCGAGACAGCTGAAAAAAAGGCATATGCTTTTAAAAGTAAATATAATGCAGCAGTGGGTTAGCTCACTGAATGATTTTAAGATGAAATTGTAATACCTTTCCTGAAAAACACACTCTCCTTTGAGCTAGAATGAAATAGTGCAAGTCTAGCCCAATGTCCATACTTAACATTTAAACCTCATGATTCAAAGACCAGTGAATTTAAATACTCTGAGAATGAAATGCCAGGAAAAGAATAGATTGAACACCTGGGAAACTCTGAGCTGGGTGCTTTCCTGTCTGGCAGAAGAGGCATCTCCAGACAGAAACCTCATTTTTCGCTTGTATAATGCTGACATAATCTTGTAGCATCCTACCTTTTCTTAGCTCAGGTCTGTAGAAGGGGCTAGAGCAGCATTTGCTGTCTTGATGCATGTCTTCCTCGGGCAATAGGATTAAAATTAATGTCATGTATTCCCATCTGGTCCCAGGTTCTGGGACTGCAGTTCCCATCCAGTCCCAGCCAGAAGAGCTCACCCAGGCAAACTGGTGGCATGTTCATGGGGGTACATCAAGAGACTAGGCACTGCTTAGTCTGGAGACACACCAGCTAGGAGGTGCTGGTAGATATGTGGAATGTGTGCTCTAACAGAGGTGCGGGACCAAACTCTTCTTCCCCATTCAAGAACTGTTTTCTAATAAAAAGTCTCCAAATTACTTTGCATAAATGGTTTAAACTGCCAAAAAGGTGAAATATCAATAATAATCTAAACAATCCTACTGCTATGAAAGTATCAGTTGCTTAGTTTTGTTTAAGTGTATCAAGCAATGTATCATATTTATTCTGTGCAGTATTCTGTATCCCTAGATGAATTACACTTGGGAGACCAAAAGTTACAACCAGCTTTTCTGACTAATGCTGCTGTGAAGTCCTTTAATTAAGCCACTCCTACAGTCTGAGAAAATGTCTTTGATCCCCTTTTTAAATACCTCCATAATAACCTTTCTACTTTTAGGACTGCCACACCTTTTTTCCCCTCCCTTTGAATAATTCGAAGAGCACTTCTATATAGAATCACTTCTGGAGCTGCCCAGAACAGAACCAATACCTTGTGCTGTTTGCATGGGTTCTTAAAAAAAAACACCCAAACCAAAGCCAACGAAAACCAGGCAACACGATCTGCTCACATCTTCTGTCCAACACCTGTGGATGCTTTGTGCTACTAAAGAAGGTAGAACATCCCATGGCAGTTACTGCACAGTTTTACTTGTGCCTCGTGACTTTGGCAGAAGTTCAAAGGAATGTCTCAATTCCAGGTACCTCTTTCTGCAGGTTTCTGGAGTTATGCTCACACAAAAGGCTGTGGCACCTATAAGATGTGAAGAAATTCACCTTGTTGGGTATGCTTAGAGTCTGTAAGCTTGAATCCCACTTTTCACCTTGCTTAGATAATATAATGTGGCCTAGATGCTCATCACTAAGGACTCATAAGCTCCCATGCTCAGAGCTAACCTGACAAGGCTAATAAGGGTGTTCAGCAACCTTCCCCTGAATATACCTTTGGTGACTCTGAAGTTAGTTATGCAGTACAATTTGATCAGCCATACTCCCTGATTAGGTGGGCTTTTCATAGCCTTTTAAAGAAGAGTATGTGGTTTCACTCATGTCATTCAAAACTTCAGCAGAAGGTGGCTAAAGTGTCTCTTGGCTGTATCATCTGTGCTGCTGCAGCAACAGAAGCACTGTAAATGCCAGTCAAATGTGGGGACACAACCCACAAAAAAGAAGAAGCCTCAAGTGAAGTCATCAGTACAGGAAAGGCACACTTTAACACTTCTCAAAAACACTCACAGCACTGAAGTCCTCTACTTCAAAAGAGTGGCTGAGAGAAGCTTAAATTACAGTAGTCTTAATCTATTCATGTGTCATGTTTTAGACAGTAGGACAAGAAGAGCTACAAGTACACTTTCTGTGGATATTACAATGGAAAATTTTCCTATCTCCATAGACTGGCAGTTCACACACAGTTAGAAAGTATCCACAAACTTGGTAAGTTTTCCTCCATGAACTTACGCACTTCTTCTAGCCATGTCTTTTCCATACCTTCTTCCACACACTGCTGCCAACCTGTTTTTAATTAATCATTAAGTCAGTACTTGAGCTCCTATGTACCATCTATCTCCTGCATTAGGTCCAGGAGTGATTTTAAACCCTTACCCTCTTCCTTTAAACCCTAAGCCTCTTCCTCTAGACCCTTTTGCTCTATTCTAATCCATGTCCTGTAGAAACATAGGTGCATGCAATAGGACATTAAAGAAGTAAAGAGGGAAGACGACAAAACCAGACTTACTTTTTCCATTTTTTTTTTCCCTGCCAGTAGCATGGATAGAAGCTGTATTAAGCTGAATAGACTTCTATAAAATTGGTAATTTACATGTAGTTTAACAAGGGGCTTAGAACGTATCACAAGCCACTATGGAAGAAGGTACACCCTTGAAGGGGGGACTGCAGCCTGTGAAGGACTCGCACTGAAGCATAGGAAAGGAGTGAGAAACGAGGAAGGACAGAGAGAAATCACTACATCCCAACTGTCACCCTCACCCAGCTCATTGCCTCATTGAAGGGACTGAGTGTGACCTGTGGTGGTAACAAGGCAGAGTAGTCTGGAGTGAAGCTGAGCCTAGGAAAGGAAGGTTGGTTTTTTTCCCCTTGTTTTAACATTTGTCATCTTTTGCTTCCCAATACCCAAATCCATAATTAAATACTTACGCTAATTGACAGTAAATTAAGTTAAATTCCCTGAGCTGAGTCTGGTTTGCCCATGACAGTGCATGGTGATTTACCTGTCTTTATCTTGGCCAAAAAGCTTTTTTGCTCCTGTTCATCCCATTTTCTTCCCCTGCCTCTTGCTGGGGTGGGAGGTTGTGATTAAACAGCTGTGTGGGTGCTTGGCTGTTGGCTGGGGCCAACCCACCACCATCAACCGGGGAACTGTGACAATCAAAGAATTGCCAGGAGAACTGAGCTTACTGAACTACATTTTCTGACGCTTGGAAGCCATCTACTGGATAGATAAAAAGAACACAAAATCCTTCATAGCTAAATGCTATATTTGTCATCTGAAACTCAAAGGCTTTTCATTTCCAACATTTATAAGATGCAGTGTATCACAATCCTGAAAATTACTACCATGGGGAAAATATTCAGCTGAACATGAGAACTTAGCTTAAAGGACACATGCAGTTATTAGCTGCTGTATGTGCTATAGACTTCAGCAGCTGCTGCACACAAACTTGCACAAGTGCATTCAACTTAGCTGCCCCCACATTTCAATAAAGAGTTGATCTATAGCCAAACACTTCACTGAAGAGGAAGATGTTTTAGTTAAATGCCCTCCCAAGGCATTAACCTTTTAATTATGTGAAGCTGGTATATGCTGGAAGATGAAAGCATGCAGGACCCACCCTATTTCCTTGATGTTTTCCATTTTTCCCTCCCATCGGCATTGACCAACATGCATAAAATCCTGTGCCACAGGTCCCAACAATGCCCCAGCCATCCTCCTTGCCCACTGGCCCTGACTGACAGAGCTCAATGGTTCCTGAAGAGAGATGCAAATCAGCCAAGCCCCAGGGAGATAAGTTTTCTACCTTTATCTTCTGTCCCCAGCAGGTGCATCACCTCCAGAGCTTCTGTGGCACCAAGATCCCAACTTTACCTTTTCTTCAAAATGTGGAGCTTTTCTGAAAAATGAAGACTGAAAAATACATTAGTGCTTTAATGGTATTAATGAAACAGGGTCACGGGTGGGACTGCTGTAATATTGCTAAAGTAGAGAAGGACAGGGAAATCAAACTACTAGCAAAAAAACCCCTATGTAAGTATTTTCTGTGCTTTGAAGAGAATGGACATATCTTTATTTTTGTGGACAACTGAACTAATTTGAAATCATACATATTCCTTAAATCTATGCTTTAGGCAAATGATAAACTGCATTTGAAAACTATTTCCTAGACATTAAACTCTACACCCTGAGACTAAACAGGTAGACTTACTGGTTACAAACAGCTGCACTGTGATTTCTAATTCACTTCAACTTAGTAGCCACAATCTAGACAAGAAATAGCTTTGGTAACAAAAGCTGAAAAATTGAGATTGCCAGTATTTTAATTTGGAGTTGAAATATGGATTGTGGTTCATACATTGTGACGCAGTTTTTACCAAAGATGACATTCAAAACCCAATGTCTTTTTTCTCAATGATAATAAAAAATAAAAATTCCTTCAGCTGCTATGTTACATTCCTAACACCCATTTTCAAGGTTGGGGGAAAACATGAACCCACTGCTGAGGTTTCAGTATGTTTTCTTTTTCTTGCTGAACTAGCAATAATAAATAAACCCATCCTGACTTGAGACTTAAGCTGCCTGAAATTCTGCATTTAAAAAGAACTGGCAATGACTGTGTGCTTCTGGATATGTGCAGCAAGCTTGTTTGTGCCACTGATGGGGAAAGATGCAGCAACACCTGTTATTTCCATAGTACCAGTTAGTTCCAGGTGCACCTTATTCAGGATTATTTTCTTCTCTATGTATTTTTCTTTTGTGTGTATATTGTATATATACATACATATATATACACACACATATATGTATATACATGTATTTTTTTATGCAAACAATACATGTTTTTAGCTTTATAAATATGCAAAATATATTATCAGAGAACCTGATTAGAACTCAGTGCAGCCCCAAAACAGACTCAGTGTTTCTTAAGATCCTGTGTAGAGCTCTCTCTGCTTTTATCTGTAAGACTTGTGATTATCCTCACCTGAAGTTCCTCTTTCTTCACATCCCACTGCTCTTCCTGTCGTGATTCAGCCAGCACCTCTGACACCTGATAAGTCAGCAGATCTGTTTCAATATGTTCTTTCTGGATTCTGAGGACAAAATTAATCTCACCTAACATCAGACATCTAGAGCAGAAAGATTTATGCTGATCACTGCCAGCTCCCACTACAGACAGTGAGGAAAACCAGACTCCTGTAAAGACCTACTCTCTGGCTGACTGCCATTGCCTTCCAATGACAAGACAGAGAGCCCAAGGTGACCTTGTTCAGATGCAAACATCCAAATTGGAGAGAGAAATTGCACTGTCTGTGTTAGATCTTTATTAACCTCTACTATTAATATGCTCAAGATTACAAAAACGTACATTTTGACGATTTAACACTTTCAGCTGTAATGCTTTTGTATTCCTATTCATAAATAATATGCAAACCATTAAAAAGCCCACTATAAAAATACATCCTTTTTTTGGTATGTGTGCTTGTACCAAAACAAGAATAAAATATAGCCAAGTTTATCCATAGCTGTAAATGTTACTGTTGATACAAAATAGATAGCAATACCCTACTCTCAGGTATTATAACATTTCCCCATGCAGAGCAGAACCAAATCCAAAGACAAATTATTTCATTCAGTGAAAAAAAAACAACAGTTTTTTTTAATAAATAAAGTATTTCATATGCAGGTTTTGATGAGATGAAGTTATTAAAGGTATCAAACCTTCTTAATTAAAAGCTACAAATTACTGAACAAAACTGAACTCAGAAAAACTTTCAGGAAACAAACCCATCACAATACAGAACTCAGGTGTTTGTGTTTATAAATATATATATACATATACATACAAATAAAAGGACTGTAAGGGATAAAATTGCTTTCCTTTACACAAACACAACCAAGCACTCTCCGTGCACTCCAAGCATTATCATTTAGTTACCTCATGCAACTGCCTTAGCTCCTGCAGAACCTGTTCACATTTTTGTTACTGACTTACATTTTCTTTTGCAGGTATTCAAAAATAAACCTACTATCCTTATCTCTAGGATAAGGAAAAAGGGAAGCTTTGTTTCTTAATAAATCCCACTTTCTTTAATACAACTGTATGCCTATAGGATTGAAAGTTTTTCACAAATATTTTATTAGATCTACTGTATTATTTTCATATTTCTTCAAATTAGGGTCCCTTATTTTTTAAATAATCAAAACACAATTGATTCTTTTAGAAAACAGAACTGGGCAAAATGTTCCCTGTATTAAGGTAAATCTCATTTAGATGTCTCAGGCAGACTTCCTTCAAACATTGAGGTCTAAACTGAAGATAGTCATCTTATGCAAGGAGATTAATATATACTCAGAGGATAAAACATGCATACACACTGCTGAATTCACATAATGCATAAAAATGAATATTTTCTGAAAATGCAGCATTTGTGAATGTATTCTGTGCGCAGCTTTCTCACCTGAATTGCAAAGGAAATCTTCACAGATAATGCTGAAATCAGCCCTTAAAAGCATTTACAAATTGACAAGAACTATAGGCAGTTACCAGGTCTAACTCTATTACATGCTACTTATTAATTAATACTGCCCTTTTTAGCTCTGAGAAAGCTTAGGTACTTTCCTCAGTTACAAAGTAGTTCTTCTGTTCATCTGACACAGTATTCTTGAGTGTGTTGAGGGGTTTTCTCCCTGTGTGATAGATACTTCTTTGTCTTCAGGTATCAGTGCTAAGTGCAGACAGCTGAATTGCACATTTCTGAAACAAATACAGCCTGCAGCTGCTTGCTCTGCCCATCCCTGGAGGGAGGATTCCAACAACAAGGAAGCCCAACGGGATGAGAAGGAGCTATGCAGAGGCCCTGCTTTACATCCTCTCATCCTGGTTAGCCCCCTGTCAATGCAAGTTTAATAGCCTGGAGTATACACTGCGGGACCCCAGGAGTTGCTTCCTCTGTAATTCATGCTCCTAGCATGAGACAGACAAGGGAAAGGCAGTTATTTGCTCTAGGAACTGGAGTTTAACCCATCCAGAGATGTCAGAGTAAACCTTCAGGCTAGCAATAGAAACCCCAGCATTACCTTTGCCTTTCTTGTCACGCATTCCAATCTTTTTTTGTCTGATGACCCTCAAATACAACACTTTTTTAATGGTTTTTATGGCTGGCTGATGGTGAATTGAGCTGCAACAGTAAAGAAAAATGTTTACACAATAAACCCATAAATCATTTTGTAATCATTAACGAGCATTCTCAAAATCTTCCTGCTACTGATTAGAAACCTAATTCACTGGAACTGGTCACTCGCTATATTATACAAAGGGAAAAAGTCACGGGTCCTTCACGTTCTGAAAACAGGGATGTGATAGTAGCGGTCATCCTCAGTCAGGAGAGAAATCTCATTCCATTCCCTTCGGTATTCATCTGGATAGTTGACTTGAAATTCCTCGGTATTAAACCTATGCAGTCTGTAAACTCTTATCTTTACTTCAAGTAAGTATCCGAGAAGAAACAGTTCAACCTAAAGGTGAAAGAAGTCTGTAAGACATTTATTTCTACACTCAGACAACTAAACCAAAGATAATCCAAGCTAAAACTTCAAAACAGTACACAAGGAATAAAAAGGGTCATTTATAAGTGCTGTAAGAAAATATAAAAGTCTGAGGGTCTTCTCAATGTTACAACAGTCTTTCCACTGCTCTTTTCCATGTAGAGGATATTCTGCTTAATGCTTCACACTTGGGCAACAGCCCTCCTTCACTTGACACAATACATAAGCTGCTCTCACAGCCAGCTCCTGCAGCTTAGTGGGGAGCAAAAAGGGACTAGTGATTATTAAAAGATAGATACACCTTGAAAAATGGGAAGCCTGCCACCTTGTGATCACTTGCTACACGAGGGAAATAAAACAATAAAAGTTAAAAATGTCTTTGTACTTCATGTATATGAAACTTGGGAACTGGCAACTTCATTGACGCTTGCAAAGGATTGCTTAATCTGGAAAAATGCTTTGGTAAAACCTCATATCCTTGGGCATAGCCAGACAGAGAAGTACTTGTCCAGTTATAATCAAACTGCTGTTGAAGGTGACTGCAACATGTAACCATTAACTTGATAACTGAAACTGGTTGTAAAAAATAATTTCACCCACTGGAAAATGAAACTATTTGCAGAGTAGCAGTGTGGAGGTTAGCTGTCAGCACTTACCTCCTCACTAAATATAAAATTGGGTGAACAGTTAATAGAGTTCTCATTACCTGCTCTTAACAGACATTAGATTTAATGAGAACCAAAGAGAGGGGAAAAAATAAAGCGACGATAGAGGGTTTGGCGTGGTGGAGCAGACAGGAAAAGCGAAACAACAGCACAAATTTGAATAATCTAAAATTATTTTATACATCAAAGGTGTCATTGCTCTGAAAGATATCTCAATGATAGCTTGAAGCACTTATTTCTGGCCCAGCAAAAAAATTGTCCACCCTATTTTACTCTACTAAAGTCTTTTTTTCTGGAAGGTAAATGAGCATCCTCAGTCCATTTCCCCACATTCCCATTTCCCTCATTCCACCCCCCAAAAAAATAATGACCAGCAATCATGGATGATGTATGATATAGTCACCTAATCACAGAGCTGGAGTAAGTTTTGTGGTTTCTTTTTCATTTATATCATTACCTGGTCTAGGCAAAGAGAGTCACCTATGGGGTTCAGATGATTCATCATGAAAGTCAAAGGGTCAGATGAAGAATCACGAGCAAGGAGAAGGCTAAAAAGGTTGTGTATGGGTTCTTCCCTCTTCTTTATCTTCTCATAGGCTTCCACAACTTCATAAAGCATGATGAATTTTATGGCCTCATACAGTTTGTGCTCCTTGCTCTCATCAGAAAAGAGAGTGTTACAGATGTTTCCTCTTTCTTCATGATCTTTAGTAGCAATCATTTCAATCCACTGGAAAGCAAACAAAAGAATATTAATCTAATTATTAAGGCTTCTTTTTTAATATGAAGGATTCCAAACCAGGAACAATTGCCAGTCTGTACTATGCCATTATTGTGGCCAAATGATGGTGCAAGTAGGCAGGTGGATCTTACAGATCCACAGTGCAATCTGACGCCTTACACATTTCAGTTTCCATTTATCCAGCTGAACCTATTTGTTACAGACAGCTCCAAGCATTTGGATGATAATGATATTCTATAAGAAAGCAAATGTAATTCCCCTATACAAAAGTCAGCCACCACCACTGTAGAAAATCCAGGTATCACTGTCAGTAGAGTCTGAAAAGAGCGCAACCACCGAAAGGACCTCAGGAAGTTACAGGGAATCTGTGTGGGTGCATCCAACACACATACCAAGCCATAAGCAAAGGTTAGATGAAGTGATGACTCCTGAGCTGTTATTTAATTTACAGCTTTAAACATTCAGTGATTTTCCTCTATAGTACCCTTTATATTACAAGCATAGAACCAACTAGGTTGGAAAAGACCCTAAAGATCATAAAGTTGTCCTAGCTTGAATTCTTTAAATGCTGAGCTCAGTTCAGAAGTGTGTCATTTAGAAGGAACCTATACAAACTGGACAAGCCAGCCAGAATGGTATTATGAACTGTACACATTTGTATGTCTTTACTGTGTTCTGCTTCATGAGGTCAAGGTAAGTTGGCTGCACAAGAAGGGACATGGCAAAGACATGCAAGGGACAGGAATGGAGTGAGAATTTCTCAGTCTCCTCACAGTTGATAATGAGAGCTCCTGAGCTCTCTGTGGCTCTAGAGGGGTCAAAAGCCAGTGCTCACACCCAGAAAATGGACCTTCCAGAAGATGACGCTGGGCTGGGTACCAAATCAGAAAGCTTAAAGCACCCAGTCCTGAACACAGTGCCTGAAAAGAATCATCTGGAACTAGTGAGAGGTTTTTTGGGACCACAATAATAGATGATGCTCAGTTACTGGGATTCAAATGAATTTCATTTAATTCTATGCTTGTATCATTTATATGTTGAAGTGGCAATAAACTGTGAATTGCAATTAAAAAAAAATAAAACTTACCATGAATACTAAATTGAGTAA
>NW_009942256.1:73061-79090 GCF_000696875.1 Nestor notabilis | reverse complement strand
CATTCCTGTAGACTTTCCTTAGAGCTCAAATATAAGAGCAAATTAGGGAGGACGGCCTCCCTAACTTGCAGGGGGACCCTGAGTACTTGGCCTAGCAGATCCCCAAAATCTGGATTCCCCTGCAGGAGAGGTGATGGCCTTCCAAGTAGCTCAGCTCTCTGAACCTGAGGAGGAGGATGACTGCCATAGAAATATGTAAGCAGGAGCAGTTCCCTGACTCTGCCTCAACCCATCTGTCAGTGCTTTTATTCCTCCCAACCATTTCCTAAATACTCACGTTTGTCTTTAATGCCTCCATACATTTGCGCAATTTACCAAAGGCATTGGGACCTGTGTATCTTTCTGGCCCAAAACTGTATTGCTGAATCCAGTTGCAACCTTGAGAATACAACAGCTTTTCAGGGAGCTGGGTAAAAGAAAATAAAAAAGGCAAGCTACTTAAAACCATAACAAGAAATAGAATATAGTTATATCAGCTTGTCTACACACATTTCAATTTACAATGTGGTTCTATCCTCTGGTTGTACAGTTCAATCAATAAAAAAACAAATGGGCCTCGAAATGTTAAGAAGGAGGCTCTGTTTGATTGCCAAGTCCTCCAGAAACTTTTAAAACAGGGCCAACCAGAAAAGAAGAAAATAATCTCTCAGCAAAATATATAACCCATGCTCTGGAAAAGCTGGATACATCCAGATTTGTGAGGTATTTAGAATTACAGACACTTTCCAGTTTGCACAGGCACCCCCACAGGCAGTAGCTATAGGTCCCCACTTCCTCGGCTCCTGGAGCCCAGGGCAGGAATCCTGCTGCTTCAGCAACATGCTCAGCAGCTCCCAAGTCTTTGGGAGTCACAGGACTTTGCACAGATGTGAATGTGGAGGATTCTAATATCCTTTTGTGATAATGGAGTGACATCTAGCAGGGTGGCAGTAACATTTATCCATCCAATATTTATTTTTTTCTTTTTTACATTTACACTCATGTTCACATTGTTATGTTCAGATCAGGGACACTTTTTCTCTTAAGTGTAGTTCAAAAAGTTTGAAAAATTTCTTTTTAAATTCTGATAATTCTCCTCTACTTCCATAGCTGACATGTCAGTTTTCACATTGAACAGAGCTTCCTTCTCCAGTACAAGGTTACTTGAATCATGTTCACTTATGAAACGATGTTTCCTTATGAAACGATTTTTACCTTTAATATATCTCTCTCCCTCATCCATGATGGAAAAGGTATGCCTTGGCTGAATATCTGGAAAAGCACCGCTCTTAGTACACAATAGTTATCCCTCCTGACTTGTCGCAGGTATTTTATATGACAGCTCCAAAACAATTCTTCATATGCCTAGAAGAAGATCCAAAAAAAAAAAAAAGAGATAAAAATTTTAAATCTTGGACAAAACCCATGTTGATTTGAGTCCAATTCCAACTACTCATAAGAAGGAGCTAGGGGGATGAGAAGGTATATTTTAAGGTTTTATGTACACAAAGATGTTCCAACACGATGGTTTTCATAAACGCCTTAAACTGGCACTGTCCCCTAAGGGTCATTCTGCACTCTCCAAACCCAGTGACTTGCTCCAGTCTCTGCACTGTTGCTAGCATAAACATTCACATGGTCAAATAAATCAGAGCAGGTTAGCAAAGACTTCTTTGCCATAATAGCTTTAATCTTGTTCACATTTTTGTGTTTGCAAATGTATTAAAAATTCCACTATCTTTTTTTACTTGCTCCTCCAAATCACTCTGGGCTTTGTGTGCTGTTCTGGGTACTTTTGGCATTGCTGTATTCCTGCATTTAATGTGGAAAAGTTGGATCCTTTCTCCATTCATCATTCAGGTGCAACTTCCACTTTCTGAAAAATATCTTCTTTTTTCTCTCATAACTCCCTTGTGCTGCTGTTAAGCTATATCAGCTTCCTTTTACCCTTTCTTAAGTCCTTTGTATACATTTGCTCTGTGATTCCAATACCGTGACCTAAAACTATATATATGTATGTCAAATGCACTGACCATAAATACTCAAGTCTCTTAGCTTCTTTTTAACATACTTCCTTGGTTTTATGTAGTTTCCCTTTCCAAAGGTGAATGCAAGTATAATAACTTTTTTTTGCTTTGTTGATCATGCAAGGATGTTAAATACAAGTACTTGCTGCCTCCTGTACCAGAGAACAACAGAAATTGGAAAGCAACATCTACGAGGCAGATCCTGTGCACTACTCAGGACAAAGGCAAGGGTGGCTTCCTTTCCTAAAGGCTCCTTGAAAGGCTGATCCATGAAACAGTCATGGGCATCATCTTGAAGTTCAGCCTCACAGTTGTTGCCAGTGCTAGATGGCCAGTTGGTGTCTCATTACTGCTGCATCTCCTGCACCCTCTTCTTTTTTGATCTCTCTCAGCATATTACAGAGAGTGTTCCCACCATCATCAGATAATCAGCAACACAGACATGGTGCTATATTTATCCTGTGCTGGTCTGAAATGCCACGCCATGAGGATACTAAGATATAATGTCAGGGTTAGTTAGCTGATGGACAGGGTTTGAGTTTAAGCTTGTTTTAACAGATACAACTACTGTACCACTGGTATGGCTACTGTAACTAGAAGGTTTTTGGGCAAAGTAAAAATCCAGCCCATGTTCTTTGAGACTACCTTGGTGGCAAAGGCTTAACACACCTGAAACAGAGAGCCATAAAACATGTGTTGCTCCTGGAGGCCCGTCCCCATCACAAGCTAGGATACCATAGTGCTGCTCTAATTTAAAGCACTGACCAAGGACCTCTGGAGGGCACTGCTGCTCCCGCCATGCCCCCTGCCACACTGCCTCCACTGATGGCCACCACGATGTAGCTGCCAATTTAGACCCATGTTCATGCTGTTTCTTTTGTGTTTCTTTTGACCAGCCAGTGTAACAGACTCTAGTAGCTGCTTGCACCGGGAGTGCTATTCCTTTCACAGGTACTACTTCTCCCTATCTTCACATAGAGATTAAAATTCAGCTCTTACCTCCCTCATGTGTTTGGCCTGCTGTGTTTCTCCTTTCCATTCTCTCACACTATACCCAAGTAGATCAACTTCTGTCAGCACACTGAGATTCCCTAAATGAAGATTAATTCATAGATTAGTTACCTTCTGCTCTGCATCTAAAGGGTAGTTGGGGCAGGGGGGAATGAATATGGAATGACAACAAAATGATTACTTATGAGTTTTCTCTGAAGGTAGTTGCTCCACCTGAAACCCAAATGATAAAACAGGTGTCAAAGAGGAGTTGTCAAAAGTCAGTATTTACTGAAATAAGCAACAGCATGAAAGAGTAAAGTCTGTGTAATAAAAACCTACCGTTTCAGCAGCTGTGCTAAAAAGCTGTATAGCCTTCTGCAATACCAAATAACAGTAACGAGGAAAGACATGCTTAGCATTAGCTGCACCTTCACTTTTTGCCACACAAGACACAAGGATTGCTTGGCGGCTGTTGTCCAGGACTGCACCTCATGCCTTCCTAAAACAGAGATTAAAGGAGAGAGGAAAAAAATCATGTCACTGTTTTGCAATACCTTTTTTTATTTGTTTTCTTACAAAAAGAATAATTATCCAAATACAATACTGCTCCAAATGAAATGCAAAACACAAAATGAAAAAAACAAGTATTATTTTTATATACTTCATGTATATACTTTATATGTTTAGTTTTTCAATTTTCTAGGGTTTTGGGTGCATGTGGTTCACATTTCCAGGCTTTCCTCCACATAGTGAAGGCTAAATACATAGTTACATTGGATTCACAGGAAGACTGGTATCAAAGCAACTGTTCAGTAACAGGATGTGCTGATCCAGAGACCTGTACTGGCATCACTTTGTCATTAAGGCAAGGTTTTAAAGATCAGGGGTTCCTGGGAGTTGGAGTCTACAAACAGTCCATATGAAGCAATATTAGCTGAGTAAACATCATACAACTACCCAGGAAATGGGTGTTCCTGCCTCAATTTAGGTTAAGTTTAGGGTCAATTAAAAACCTCTGGAGAAAGCTTCTCCCTGGGGAATTGATAAAAAAGCTCAGGAGACCACCACAAAGAGGATGCACTCTCACTGTTCCTCACAGGCATAAACCAGGACATTTCTGTCCCTCTCTTGGCATCACAGGTAGGGTTAGGGAAGGTTTTGGTTGTCTTTTGTTGATAAGAAAACCTAGAACTGAGAGAGCATCTGGAGAATGAATATGTGACAATGGCAGTATCTGCTCCCTAAGTGAGAAATCTATCCTCTGGCTGTAATTTGAGTATAGGAAATTCCCAGAGTTGTCGATCAACAGCTGCTCTATTATTAACTTATTTATTGATTTAGTACAAAACTTTAAGAGAACTTAACTTTTTATGAAGGCATCCCCAGAGAAGGCCAAAAAGATCGTTCTCCAGAGAGTCCACAAAGGGAATTATTCATTCAGCATAGTTCTATGTCAGTTGAACTTCTGCCCCTCCTGCCTTTAACAGGATATTTAAGAGGGGCTGAATTCTTCCAAGGAAGTTAGGCCTATGCACTGTGGACAACTATCCAGTCAAAGAGTTACATATGAATCCCAACCCTGGCAATCAGATAAACAGCTACGCATATATTTTTACAAGCACTAGTGCATATATACAGAGCATTGCTGATATTTGGCTTTTTCAAGTATTCTGTTGTTTGAAGAAGGTTTATTGCATGATGTCATGTGCAAGTTGTCTGGAGGCAAGACCAAGATCTCATCTCTCCCACGAACAAAAGGCAGGTTAAGAGCTGTAAATGGAAAGGCGTTAATAAACTTTGAAGAGGTAATCATAGAAGCTTTTGGGGTGCTAGTTCCCATTTACACAAAACCCATATGCTGTGAACAGCCAAGATGGTGGACAGATACTCTGTTAGATTCTACTCAAGGAATAGAGCGCTAACATGTGTGTACCTGGCATGACTGGGTGTTACACCTGCACATACTGAGTAGTTACTTAAAATGCTTACATGTTACTTAAAATGACTGTATGGTCCCTCTTTTGATTTTGAACAATCTGGGACTATAAAAGGTGAGCTGGTCCATCTGTTAAAATGATATGCTTCGCTTTACAAAGTACCAGAAATACATGTGAATGCGAAATTTCTTCCTTTGTCAGTTTTACAGGTAAAAGATGAGAGGTCTGCATCAGCTTTTAAGTTGAATCAAGCAATCTTTTGAAAAAAAGCTTTTGATGGTATTAGTCGTGAAAAAAATCCCTACTGGAGTCCAACAAACAAATCCCCTGTCAAGGTATATAGTTAACAGGTCATGGGCAACTGTTCTTCAAGGAGCACTGGGAAGCACTGGCTTAACTGCATTCCATCAAAGACACAAATCGATGACAGAGAATATGAGATAACCAAATACTGTTCATCCATTTTTATTTAATATAGGGGATTTATAAATAGGTATTTCCCTAGTAAAGACAGGAAAACCTGCAAACAAGCAATTTTGAATATTTTTGCTACACTTTATTACATTACAGCATGCCCTGGGCTTCATAATCTTCCCCTCCTGTCATGGGAAACCTGATGTTTAAACAGCACTTTGTAATTCAGTTACTGCTTTCAGTGCTGATGTCACAGTTAGAAATGCAATTACTTTTTTTTATTCAAGTAAATGACATTTAGAAGTACCAGTTGGATCACAAAGTGCTGCTGGTAAAAATACATCACAAACAAGACATGAATTAAAGAAGAGGGTAGTTTAAAATAGATCTTTCCACCCCCTCCCTGCCCCCTCCAAAATTCTTCAGAAATCAAAAAGCAATTAAATTAATAACACATGGTGGGGGGAGTAAAATAAACCCATGGATTTTTAAATCAAATCCATTCCCTGGGACATGGACAGAGTTTATCCTGCTCCCCAGGAGACAGTGACAACCTGTCAGTGCTTCAGCCAGCTGCTGGGCTTACAGCTTTTCGAAGACTGACCACAGGCATCACTGTGAGGACAGGGAGGCATGGCTTTTCTCCATGCAGAGGAACAGAGCCCTGGGACTTCTAATA